>NW_026728842.1:1112500-1140000 GCF_030272615.1 Cryptomeria japonica | reverse complement strand
GGTGGGCACCATGGTGCGCACCAAGGAGCGCTCCGAAGTGTGCTCCAAGGTGCGGCCTGCACGAAGTCGGAGCCCGGTTTGCCCCGGGTGTGCACCTCGGGTGGGCACCTTGGTGCGCATGCCTTGCCTGGGCTGCGCACCAGGGCGGGCTCAAGATGGCACCCGCGTTCCTTTTTTTTCACTATCTTTCAAAACGGAAATTTTAAAATCTCATTTTTTTTTGCCTTTTTCTGGAAATTAGTGAAGGCAGCGCATCAAAGGTGCGCACCTCGCTGCCCACCACGGTGCGCAACGCCGGTGGGCACCCGGGAGTGCTTCGAAGTGTGCTCCAAGGTGCTGCGTGCACGTTGTCGGAGCCCGGTTTGCCCCGGGTGCGCACCTCGCGTGCACCTTCGTCGGGGTGGGCACCTTGGCTGGGTTTCCCCCGGCTGCGCTCCGAAGCGGGGTTATTGGAGCGCCGCCTCTTTTTTTGTCGGAGCGTTTGGTGGGGTTTCTCGCACTGGCTCTTCCCAGGCCCGGTTGCCACCCTGGCGCGCACGAAGTCGGAAGTAGGGTTAATTGCCCGGGTGCGCACCTTTGCCAGGGTGGGCACCTTGCCTGGGCTGCGCACCAGGGCGGGCTCAAGATGGCACCCGCGTTCCGTTTTTTTCACTATCTTTCAAAACGGAAATTTCAAAATCTCCTTTTTTTTTTGCCTTTTCTGGAAATTAGTGAAGGCAGCGCATCAAAGGTGCGCACCCGGGAGCGCTACGAAGTGTGCTCCAAGGTGCGGCGTGCACGTTGTCGGAGCCCGGTTTGCCTCGGGTGCGCACCTCGCCTGCACCTTGGCCGGGGTGGGCACCTTGGCTGGGTTTGCCCAGGGTGCGCTCCGGAGCGGGGTTACTGGAGCGCCCCCTCTTTTTTTGTCAGAGCGTTTGGTGGGGTTTCTCGCATTGGCTCTTCCCAGGCCCGGTTGTTGGGTGCGCTCCCACCCTGGCGCGCGCGAGGTTGGAAGTTGGGTTAATTGCCCGGGCGCGCACCTTCGCCAGGGTGGGCACCTTGGTGCGCACACCTTGGCTGGGCTGCGCACCAGGGCGGGCTCAAGATGGCACCAGCATTCCCTTTTTTTCACTATCTTTCAAAACGGAAATTTTAAAATCTCGTTTTTTTTTGCCTTTTATGGAAATTAGTGAAGGCATCGCATCAAAGGTGCGCACCTCGCTGCCCACCTTGGTGTGCTCCGAGGTGCCCACCACGGTGCGAACCCGGGAGCGCCCCGATGTGTGCTCCAAGGTGCGGCGTGCACGAAGTCGGACCCCGGTTTGCCCCGGGTGCGCACCTCGCGTGCACCTTG
Organism: Cryptomeria japonica; assembly: GCF_030272615.1. Classification (NCBI taxonomy): domain Eukaryota; kingdom Viridiplantae; phylum Streptophyta; class Pinopsida; order Cupressales; family Cupressaceae; genus Cryptomeria; species Cryptomeria japonica. Next base: position 1,138,667 of record NW_026728842.1, on the reverse strand, counting down.
GTGCGCACACCTTGGCTGGGTTGCGCGCCCTGGTGGGCACCATGGTGCGCACCAAGGAGCGCTCCGAAGTGTGCTCCAAGGTGCGCCGTGCACGAAGTCGGAGCCCGGTTTGCCCCGGGTGCGCACCTCGCGTGCACCTTCGCCGCGGTGGGCACCATGGCGTGCACGAAGTCGGAGCCCGGTTTGCCCCGGGTGCGCACCTCGCGTGCACCTTCGCCGGGGTGGGCACCTTGGTGTGCAGACCTTGGCTGGGTTGCGCGCCCTGGTGGGCACCATGGTGCGCACCAAGGAGCGCTCCGAAGTGTGCTCCAAGGTGCGGCCTGCACGAAGTCGGAGCCCGGTTTGCCCCGGGTGTGCACCTCGGGTGGGCACCTTGGTGCGCATGCCTTGCCTGGGCTGCGCACCAGGGCGGGCTCAAGATGGCACCCGCGTTCCTTTTTTTTCACTATCTTTCAAAACGGAAATTTTAAAATCTCATTTTTTTTTGCCTTTTTCTGGAAATTAGTGAAGGCAGCGCATCAAAGGTGCGCACCTCGCTGCCCACCACGGTGCGCAACGCCGGTGGGCACCCGGGAGTGCTTCGAAGTGTGCTCCAAGGTGCTGCGTGCACGTTGTCGGAGCCCGGTTTGCCCCGGGTGCGCACCTCGCGTGCACCTTCGTCGGGGTGGGCACCTTGGCTGGGTTTGCCCCGGCTGCGCTCCGAAGCGGGGTTATTGGAGCGCCGCCTCTTTTTTTGTCGGAGCGTTTGGTGGGGTTTCTCGCATTGGCTCTTCCCAGGCCCGGTTGCCACCCTGGCGCGCACGAAGTCGGAAGTAGGGTTAATTGCCCGGGTGCGCACCTTTGCCAGGGTGGGCACCTTGCCTGGGCTGCGCACCAGGGCGGGCTCAAGATGGCACCCGCGTTCCGTTTTTTTCACTATCTTTCAAAACGGAAATTTCAAAATCTCCTTTTTTTTTTGCCTTTTCTGGAAATTAGTGAAGGCAGCGCATCAAAGGTGCGCACCCGGGAGCGCTACGAAGTGTGCTCCAAGGTGCGGCGTGCACGTTGTCGGAGCCCGGTTTGCCCCGGGTGCGCACCTCGCCTGCACCTTGGCCGGGGTGGGCACCTTGGCTGGGTTTGCCCAGGGTGCGCTCCGGAGCGGGGTTACTGGAGCGCCCCCTCTTTTTTTGTCAGAGCGTTTGGTGGGGTTTCTCGCATTGGCTCTTCCCAGGCCCGGTTGTTGGGTGCGCTCCCACCCTGGCGCGCGCGAGGTTGGAAGTTGGGTTAATTGCCCGGGCGCGCACCTTCGCCAGGGTGGGCACCTTGGTGCGCACACCTTGGCTGGGCTGCGCACCAGGGCGGGCTCAAGATGGCACCAGCATTCCCTTTTTTTCACTATCTTTCAAAACGGAAATTTTAAAATCTCGTTTTTTTTTGCCTTTTATGGAAATTAGTGAAGGCATCGCATCAAAGGTGCGCACCTCGCTGCCCACCTTGGTGTGCTCCGAGGTGCCCACCACGGTGCGAACCCGGGAGCGCCCCGATGTGTGCTCCAAGGTGCGGCGTGCACGAAGTCGGACCCCGGTTTGCCCCGGGTGCGCACCTCGCGTGCACCTTGGTGCGCACACCTTGGCTGGGTTGCGCGCCCTGGTGGGCACCATGGTGCGCACCAAGGAGCGCTCCGAAGTGTGCTCCAAGGTGCGCCGTGCACGAAGTCGGAGCCCGGTTTGCCCCGGGTGCGCACCTCGCGTGCACCTTCGCCGCGGTGGGCACCATGGCGTGCACGAAGTCGGAGCCCGGTTTGCCCCGGGTGCGCACCTCGCGTGCACCTTCGCCGGGGTGGGCACCTTGGTGTGCAGACCTTGGCTGGGTTGCGCGCCCTGGTGGGCACCATGGTGCGCACCAAGGAGCGCTCCGAAGTGTGCTCCAAGGTGCGGCCTGCACGAAGTCGGAGCCCGGTTTGCCCCGGGTGTGCACCTCGGGTGGGCACCTTGGTGCGCATGCCTTGCCTGGGCTGCGCACCAGGGCGGGCTCAAGATGGCACCCGCGTTCCTTTTTTTTCACTATCTTTCAAAACGGAAATTTTAAAATCTCATTTTTTTTTGCCTTTTTCTGGAAATTAGTGAAGGCAGCGCATCAAAGGTGCGCACCTCGCTGCCCACCACGGTGCGCAACGCCGGTGGGCACCCGGGAGTGCTTCGAAGTGTGCTCCAAGGTGCTGCGTGCACGTTGTCGGAGCCCGGTTTGCCCCGGGTGCGCACCTCGCGTGCACCTTCGTCGGGGTGGGCACCTTGGCTGGGTTTGCCCCGGCTACGCTCCGAAGCGGGGTTATTGGAGCGCCGCCTCTTTTTTTGTCGGAGCGTTTGGTGGGGTTTCTCGCATTGGCTCTTCCCAGGCCCGGTTGCCACCCTGGCGCGCACGAAGTCGGAAGTAGGGTTAATTGCCCGGGTGCGCACCTTTGCCAGGGTGGGCACCTTGCCTGGGCTGCGCACCAGGGCGGGCTCAAGATGGCACCCGCGTTCCGTTTTTTTCACTATCTTTCAAAACGGAAATTTCAAAATCTCCTTTTTTTTTTGCCTTTTCTGGAAATTAGTGAAGGCAGCGCATCAAAGGTGCGCACCCGGGAGCGCTACGAAGTGTGCTCCAAGGTGCGGCGTGCACGTTGTCGGAGCCCGGTTTGCCTCGGGTGCGCACCTCGCCTGCACCTTGGCCGGGGTGGGCACCTTGGCTGGGTTTGCCCAGGGTGCGCTCCGGAGCGGGGTTACTGGAGCGCCCCCTCTTTTTTTGTCAGAGCGTTTGGTGGGGTTTCTCGCATTGGCTCTTCCCAGGCCCGGTTGTTGGGTGCGCTCCCACCCTGGCGCGCGCGAGGTTGGAAGTTGGGTTAATTGCCCGGGCGCGCACCTTCGCCAGGGTGGGCACCTTGGTGCGCACACCTTGGCTGGGCTGCGCACCAGGGCGGGCTCAAGATGGCACCAGCATTCCCTTTTTTTCACTATCTTTCAAAACGGAAATTTTAAAATCTCGTTTTTTTTTGCCTTTTATGGAAATTAGTGAAGGCATCGCATCAAAGGTGCGCACCTCGCTGCCCACCTTGGTGTGCTCCGAGGTGCCCACCACGGTGCGAACCCGGGAGCGCCCCGATGTGTGCTCCAAGGTGCGGCGTGCACGAAGTCGGACCCCGGTTTGCCCCGGGTGCGCACCTCGCGTGCACCTTGGTGCGCACACCTTGGCTGGGTTGCGCGCCCTGGTGGGCACCATGGTGCGCACCAAGGAGCGCTCCGAAGTGTGCTCCAAGGTGCGCCGTGCACGAAGTCGGAGCCCGGTTTGCCCCGGGTGCGCACCTCGCGTGCACCTTCGCCGCGGTGGGCACCATGGCGTGCACGAAGTCGGAGCCCGGTTTGCCCCGGGTGCGCACCTCGCGTGCACCTTCGCCGGGGTGGGCACCTTGGTGTGCAGACCTTGGCTGGGTTGCGCGCCCTGGTGGGCACCATGGTGCGCACCAAGGAGCGCTCCGAAGTGTGCTCCAAGGTGCGGCCTGCACGAAGTCGGAGCCCGGTTTGCCCCGGGTGTGCACCTCGGGTGGGCACCTTGGTGCGCATGCCTTGCCTGGGCTGCGCACCAGGGCGGGCTCAAGATGGCACCCGCGTTCCTTTTTTTTCACTATCTTTCAAAACGGAAATTTTAAAATCTCATTTTTTTTTGCCTTTTTCTGGAAATTAGTGAAGGCAGCGCATCAAAGGTGCGCACCTCGCTGCCCACCACGGTGCGCAACGCCGGTGGGCACCCGGGAGTGCTTCGAAGTGTGCTCCAAGGTGCTGCGTGCACGTTGTCGGAGCCCGGTTTGCCCCGGGTGCGCACCTCGCGTGCACCTTCGTCGGGGTGGGCACCTTGGCTGGGTTTCCCCCGGCTGCGCTCCGAAGCGGGGTTATTGGAGCGCCGCCTCTTTTTTTGTCGGAGCGTTTGGTGGGGTTTCTCGCACTGGCTCTTCCCAGGCCCGGTTGCCACCCTGGCGCGCACGAAGTCGGAAGTAGGGTTAATTGCCCGGGTGCGCACCTTTGCCAGGGTGGGCACCTTGCCTGGGCTGCGCACCAGGGCGGGCTCAAGATGGCACCCGCGTTCCGTTTTTTTCACTATCTTTCAAAACGGAAATTTCAAAATCTCCTTTTTTTTTTGCCTTTTCTGGAAATTAGTGAAGGCAGCGCATCAAAGGTGCGCACCCGGGAGCGCTACGAAGTGTGCTCCAAGGTGCGGCGTGCACGTTGTCGGAGCCCGGTTTGCCTCGGGTGCGCACCTCGCCTGCACCTTGGCCGGGGTGGGCACCTTGGCTGGGTTTGCCCAGGGTGCGCTCCGGAGCGGGGTTACTGGAGCGCCCCCTCTTTTTTTGTCAGAGCGTTTGGTGGGGTTTCTCGCATTGGCTCTTCCCAGGCCCGGTTGTTGGGTGCGCTCCCACCCTGGCGCGCGCGAGGTTGGAAGTTGGGTTAATTGCCCGGGCGCGCACCTTCGCCAGGGTGGGCACCTTGGTGCGCACACCTTGGCTGGGCTGCGCACCAGGGCGGGCTCAAGATGGCACCAGCATTCCCTTTTTTTCACTATCTTTCAAAACGGAAATTTTAAAATCTCGTTTTTTTTTGCCTTTTATGGAAATTAGTGAAGGCATCGCATCAAAGGTGCGCACCTCGCTGCCCACCTTGGTGTGCTCCGAGGTGCCCACCACGGTGCGAACCCGGGAGCGCCCCGATGTGTGCTCCAAGGTGCGGCGTGCACGAAGTCGGACCCCGGTTTGCCCCGGGTGCGCACCTCGCGTGCACCTTGGTGCGCACACCTTGGCTGGGTTGCGCGCCCTGGTGGGCACCATGGTGCGTACCAAGGAGCGCTCCGAAGTGTGCTCCAAGGTGCGCCGTGCACGAAGTCGGAGCCCGGTTTGCCCCGGGTGCGCACCTCGCGTGCACCTTCGCCGCGGTGGGCACCATGGCGTGCACGAAGTCGGAGCCCGGTTTGCCCCGGGTGCGCACCTCGCGTGCACCTTCGCCGGGGTGGGCACCTTGGTGTGCAGACCTTGGCTGGGTTGCGCGCCCTGGTGGGCACCATGGTGCGCACCAAGGAGCGCTCCGAAGTGTGCTCCAAGGTGCGGCCTGCACGAAGTCGGAGCCCGGTTTGCCACCCTGGCGCGCACGAAGTCGGAAGTAGGGTTAATTGCCCGGGTGCGCACCTTTGCCAGGGTGGGCACCTTGCCTGGGCTGCGCACCAGGGCGGGCTCAAGATGGCACCCGCGTTCCGTTTTTTTCACTATCTTTCAAAACGGAAATTTCAAAATCTCCTTTTTTTTTTGCCTTTTCTGGAAATTAGTGAAGGCAGCGCATCAAAGGTGCGCACCCGGGAGCGCTACGAAGTGTGCTCCAAGGTGCGGCGTGCACGTTGTCGGAGCCCGGTTTGCCCCGGGTGCGCACCTCGCCTGCACCTTGGCCGGGGTGGGCACCTTGGCTGGGTTTGCCCAGGGTGCGCTCCGGAGCGGGGTTACTGGAGCGCCCCCTCTTTTTTTGTCAGAGCGTTTGGTGGGGTTTCTCGCATTGGCTCTTCCCAGGCCCGGTTGTTGGGTGCGCTCCCACCCTGGCGCGCGCGAGGTTGGAAGTTGGGTTAATTGCCCGGGCGCGCACCTTCGCCAGGGTGGGCACCTTGGTGCGCACACCTTGGCTGGGCTGCGCACCAGGGCGGGCTCAAGATGGCACCAGCATTCCCTTTTTTTCACTATCTTTCAAAACGGAAATTTTAAAATCTCGTTTTTTTTTGCCTTTTATGGAAATTAGTGAAGGCATCGCATCAAAGGTGCGCACCTCGCTGCCCACCTTGGTGTGCTCCGAGGTGCCCACCACGGTGCGAACCCGGGAGCGCCCCGATGTGTGCTCCAAGGTGCGGCGTGCACGAAGTCGGACCCCGGTTTGCCCCGGGTGCGCACCTCGCGTGCACCTTGGTGCGCACACCTTGGCTGGGTTGCGCGCCCTGGTGGGCACCATGGTGCGCACCAAGGAGCGCTCCGAAGTGTGCTCCAAGGTGCGCCGTGCACGAAGTCGGAGCCCGGTTTGCCCCGGGTGCGCACCTCGCGTGCACCTTCGCCGCGGTGGGCACCATGGCGTGCACGAAGTCGGAGCCCGGTTTGCCCCGGGTGCGCACCTCGCGTGCACCTTCGCCGGGGTGGGCACCTTGGTGTGCAGACCTTGGCTGGGTTGCGCGCCCTGGTGGGCACCATGGTGCGCACCAAGGAGCGCTCCGAAGTGTGCTCCAAGGTGCGGCCTGCACGAAGTCGGAGTCCGGTTTGCCCCGGGTGCGCACCATGGCGTGCACGAAGTCGGAGCCCGGTTTGCCCCGGGTGCGCACCTCGCGTGCACCTTCGCCGGGGTGGGCACCTCGGCTGGTTTGCGCGCCCTGGTGCGCACCAAGGAGCGCTCCGAAGTGTGCTCCAAGGTGCGGCGTGCACGAAGTCGGAGCCCGGTTTGCCCCGGGTGCGCACCTCGCGTGCACCTTCGCCGCGGTGGGCACCTTGGCTGGGTTGGGCACCATTGAGCGCTCCGAAGTTTGCTCCAAGGTGCGCACCATGGCCCTCCAAGGTGCGCAGCATGGCGTGCACGAAGTCGGAGCCCGGTTTGCCCCGGGTGCGCACCTCGCGTGCACCTTCGCCAGGGTGGGCACCTCGGTGCGCACACCTTCTCAATGTTTTCTTGCCTTTTCTGGAAATTGGTGAAGGCAGCGCATCAAAGGTGCGCACCTCGGTGTGCTCCGAGGTGCGAACCCGAGAGCGCTTCGAGGTGCGCACGAAGTCAAAAGTCGGGTTAATTGCATTGTTTTCCCCGGGTGCGCTCCGAGGTGCGCAACATCGGTGCGCACCAAGGAGGGCTCCGAAGTGTGCTCCAAGGTGCGCACGATGGCGTGCACCTCTGGTGCGCACGATTCGGAGCTCGGTTTGCCCGGGGTGCGCACACCTTGGCTGGGTTGCGCACCTTTTGTGCGCTCCATGGTGCGTACGAAGTCGGAGCTCGGTTTGCCCCGGGTGCGCACCTTGATGCGCACGCCTTGGCTGGGCTGCGCACCTTGGTGGGCGCCTCCAAGGTGCGCACGAAGTCGAAGCTCGGTTTGCCCCGGGTGCGCACCTTGGTGGGCGCCATGGTGCACTCCGAGGTGCCCAAGATTGGTGCGCACCAAGGAGCGCTCCGAAGTGCGCTCCAAGGTGCGCAGGTGCGCGCGAAGTCGAAAGTTGGGTTAATTGTCCGGTTTGCCTCGGGTGCGCACCTTGCGTGCACCTTCGCCAGGGTGGGCGCCTTGGTGCGCACACCTTGGCTGGGCTGCGCACCCGGGCGCGCACACCTTGGCACCCGCGTTTCCTTCATTTTAAATTTTTTTTTTTTACAATCTCTCAAGTGGGAAATTCTATAATCTCAACTTTTTTTGCCTTTTCAGGAAACTTTTGAATGGAGCGCATCATTGGTGCGCTCCGAAGTGTGCTCCAAGGTGCGCACCTCTGGTGCGCTCCAAAGCTCTCTCCAGCTGCGTGCACCTGCCCCGGGCGCGCACCCGGCCCCGCCCAGCTTCGCTCACCTGTCCCGGGCGTCTGGTGCGGAACCTTAGAGTAAGAAACATCACCGTGCACCTTGGCCAACGTGCGCGACTCGACCGAGCGCGCACTGGCCGAGGTGCACACCGATTTCACCTGGGTGCGCGCGCAGCACCTCGGGCGCACCGGGGTGCGCGCACAACGCCCGGGTTGCACCGTGGCCTGTGTGCTCGGGGCGCCTCGGGTGCGCGCTCGGTGTCGCCCCGGCGCGCGCGGTAGTGCGGGCAACGCACCCCGGCCCGGCCCGGCCCCGACGAGAACGCAAACGGGCAAAAGGTTAATTCAAATAGCATTGCGACGCCCGGCGAAAAACTAAAAAAGGGTGCAACACCGGGACTTCCCGGGAGGTCACCCATCCCAGTACTACTCCGGCCCAAGCGCGCTTAACTGCGGAGTTCTGATGGGATCCGGTGCACTAACGCTGGTATGATCGCACCCGTTATGAGCTTGTCGCAGTGTGTACTTAGCAAACCGCGACCCACGTGCGAATCCACCCCGGCCACCCACCCCCGTCGAGGTGCACACCCTCCCTCGCGAAGTGCGCCCCGTTCGCCAAGTGTGAGCCCTGCCCGGGTGCACGCACCTTGCTAGGGCATCGGGTGTGCACCCGGCCCGGCCTACGTGCGTGCACCTGGACGGGGCGTCGTGTGCGTGCAGTGTCCCGTCTGCAACGCGGTGCCCACACACCACCTCGGGCGCAACGACCTGCGCTCACATGTGGGCCGAGTGCACCTTGGTGCATGTTCGGGGCGCCTCGGGTGCACGCTCGATCTTGCCCCGGTGCACCAAGGCGCTCGGTTTGCCCCGGGTGCGCACTTGGTGCAAGGTGGGCACCCAAAATAGGGATCAAGCACCAAAACACAAGTTTCGGGATGCAAAATGGGACCCAAGGACCACAAATGCGTTCCAAGACCCATGATGGGTCCATGAGAACAAAAATGTGTTCCGAGACTTAATAAACAAATATTGGGTTTTAGGAGAAGAAACATGCTCTGATGCCCAAAACGAGAATCGACCCCGAAAAGGCCACAGGCCAAAAGTGGGATGCGAGACAAAAAAAAATGGGACCCGAGGACCAAAATTGGGTTCCCAGGTCGAAGACAGGGCAACCGGACAAGAAACGACCTCTAAGGCTCGAAATGAGTCCCGACGACTAAAACTTGACAAGAAGCACCCATCAGGCACCCAACTCGACACCCATGGGATGCCGACCCACCCGGGCTTCCACCTAGCACACCTTGGCACCCACCCACCCTCACACCCAACCTCGCACCCAACTTAGCACCTTTGAACCCACATTGGCACTCACCCTGACCCTGGCACCTTGGAACCCACATTGGCACTCACCTTGACCCTGGCACCCACCTTTGCACTCACCTTGGGACCCACCCTGGCTCCCACCTCGGCACCCACCCAGACACCCACCTTGGTTCCTTGGCACCCACCTTGGATCCTTGGCACCCACCCCGACACCCACCTTGGCACGCAACTTGGCTACTTGCCACCCACCTTGGCTCCTTGAAGCCCACCCCGACAACCACCCCGTGACCTACCCTGGCTAGGGTTGGTGCACACCCACCCTGGTGCCCACCTTGGCACCCACCCTATGACCCACCTTGGCACGCACCTTAGTACCCACCCCGTTACCCACCCTAGGACCCACCCCGTGACCCACCTTGGCCAGGGTGGGTGCACCCACCCTGGTGCCCACCTTGGCACCCACCCATCCTAGCACCCAGCCTGTGACCGGGCTTGGAACCCAACCTTGCACCCGTCTTGGCCAGTGTGGGTGCGCACCCATCCTGGCACCCACGTTGTGACACACCCTTTAACCCACGCACCCTAGCACCCACGTTGGCACCCACCTTGGAACCCAACTTGGCACCCACCTCGGCACCCACCTTGACACTTGTGGACCCACCTTGCCACTCACCCTAGCATCGACCCATCCTAGCACCCACCCTGGCACCTTTGCACCCTAGCACTCACCCATCCTAGCACCTAACCTGTGACCCACCTTGACACTCACCCTCGCACCCACCTTGGAACCCAACCTAGCACCCACCCACCCTGACACCAACCCTAGCACCTACCCACCCTTGCACCCACCCTGTGACCCATCTTGGCACCCACCCATCCTACCACTCAACCTATCACCCACCTTCTCACCCACCTTGGCATCCACCTTAGCACCCACCCACACTGGCACCTTGGCACCCACCTCGGGCAAGGTGGGTGCACACCCACCCTGGCACCCAATTTAGAACCCACCGAGCATGTTACCCACCTTGGCACCCACATTGCAGCCCACCCTAGTACCCACCCTATGACCCACATTGGCATCCACACCCTAGCACCCAGGCACCTCGACACCCGCCTTGACACCCACCCTAGCACTGAACCTGTGACCCACCTTGGAACTCACCCTAGAACCCACCCACCCTGTGAACCACCTTGGCATCCACCTTAGCACCCACCCACCTTGGCACCCACTCTAGCACTCACCCATCCTAACACCCAACTTGTTACCCACCTTGGCACCCGCCCTCGCGTCCACCTTGAAACCCACCCTAGCACCCACCCACGCAGGAGCCCACCTTGGCACCCAACCTAACACCCACGCATCCTGGCACCCAACTTGTGACCCACCTTGGAACCCACCCTAGTACCCACCTTTGAACCCACTATATCACCAACCCACCTTGGCACCCACCCTATGACCCTCTTTGGAATCCACCCTAGCACGCACCCACCCTGGCACCCACCATGGAGCGCACCCTAGCACCCACCCACCTCGGCACGCACCTCAACACCCACCTTGGTGTGCGCACTGCGCCAACCTCTCAAAGACCCTATGTGGTGCGCTCCAAAGTGTACACCTTTGGTGCGCTCCAAGGTGCGCACCTTTGGTGCACACCAAAGTGTGCACCGAGGTGAGCACCAAAGTGCACTCCAGGGTGCACACCAAGGCGCGCACCTTTGGTGCGGTCAATGCAAACGAATTCGGAAGTTGGGGTCGATGTCGTAATCGCTGCTGCAGACTACACGTATGAGAATCGGACAAATAGCTTTATATAGGGGAGGTGTTGCGTTTGATGGGTCGACTCCCCTGGTTGTGTGCACTGCACCAACTTCAAAGACCCTGTCTTGTTTAAGAAGTCAAAAGTTGGGGTGGATGTCCTAATCATTGCTGCAGTCTACGCATGTATGAGAATCAGACAAATAGCTTATATAGGGGAGGTGTTGCATTCGGTGGGTTGACTCCCCTGGTTGTGCGCACTGCGCCAACCTCAAAGACCTTGTTTTCGTTTAGAAGCCGAAAGTTGGGGTCGATGTCCTAATTGCTCTTGCAGGCTACGCATGTATGAGAATCAGACAAATAGCTTATATAGGGGAGGTGTTGGGTTTGATGGGTCGACTCCCCTGGTTGTGCGCATTGCGCCAACCTCAAAGACCCTGCATTGCGGATGAAGTCGAAAGTCAGAGTTTGGTGTGCTACAAGGTGTGGTCGAAGGTGCTCACCTAGGTGTGCACCTTTGGAGCGCAGGAAAAGTGCCCTCCAAAAGTGCGCACCTTTGGAGTGCACAAAAGTGCCCTCCAAAAGTGCGCACCTTTGGAGCGCAGAAAAGTGCCCTCCAAAAAGTGCCCTCCAAAAGTGCGCACCTTTGGAGCGCAGAAAAGTGCCCTCCAAAAAGTGCCCTCCAAAAGTGCGCACCTTTGGAGCGCAGAAAAGTGCCCTCCAAAAAGTGCCCTCCAAAAGTGCGCACCTTTGGAGCGCAGAAAAGTGCCCTCCAAAAAGTGCCCTCCAAAAGTGCGCACCTTTGGAGCGCAGAAAAGTGCCCTCCAAAAAGTGCCCTCCAAAAGTGCGCACCTTTGGAGCGCAGAAAAGTGCCCTCCAAAAAGTGCCCTCCAAAAGTGCGCACCTTTGGAGCGCAGAAAAGTGCCCTCCAAAAAGTGCCCTCCAAAAGTGCGCACCTTTGGAGCGCAGAAAAGTGCCCTCCAAAAAGTGCCCTCCAAAAGTGCGCACCTTTGGAGCGCAGAAAAGTGCCCTCCAAAAAGTGCCCTCCAAAAGTGCGCACTTTTGGTGCGCACCAAGGCGCTGGTTCGGTCGTTGCAGGCGAGTTCGGAAGTTGGGGTCGATGTCCTGAGCGGAGGTGCAAACTACACAGGTGTCGGAATCGGACAAATAGCTTATATAGGGGAGGTGTCACGGGCTTTGGGAGTTAAGCCTGTGCGGCACCGACAAGTCCCGACCCGACTCGGATCCGTTCAAGGTCAGAGACCTTCGGCCTACGCCTCGTCCCTTCCAATATTGCGCTAAAGCGGAATGCACAATGAAAATGCAGATCGACTTGCTCCCAGAATGCATAAAAGGATACGATGCAATGCGGAATAAAATAGACAACACAACATTCAAAGGTGGGGCGAGGTGCCCATATCCTTTATTATTATCCTCAAAGATTACAATGCTGGATAGAACTCGGTATTGAGAAATACCGGTCGCCCCCAAATGGATTGCCCAGCCAGCCAATCTGACTCGGACAAGTTACAAAGAGTCCCTTCGACTCAGACTGGGATCGGCTCGCTCGAGAGGAGAACCAGTTAGCTCCTCGAGGTGCCAGATCGCCAAGTCACAAGACCCCAATGCTCGCCTGAGCAATAAAGTCCCTCGCTGCAATACTCGCACTCAGACTTGCGACGCCGAAGACTCGCATCTGTCTGCTCGTCTGCTCGCTGCCGAATGCTTGATCGCTGATGATCCTGATTCTGAATCTGCCTCTGCTTGCCAAGAATGAGCATCCCGCTCATCTTATATACTGGAGGGTCGGACCCAAATAAAAGAGCCGTTGGGCGGATAGGGCCGGCCCAAAAGGAATCCCGCCAATGGAAAATTAGCGCCCATATAGGTCCGGACTCATATGAGTTAAGTCCGCGCTAAGAAGAACATCGGCCAAGTCCCATGTCGGCCCCCGCCAAGGAAATAAAACATATCGGCCCCGCCGATGAAATGAATTAAGTCGGCTGTGTGAAACACCAATTCCATGTCGGCTATGCAAAAGAAAGAGTTCCGATGCAAAATGGAACCCCACTAAGGCTGGACCCGATCCAAAAACTGTGCAAGTATTCTGCCCAATGCAGACCCGTTACATCCTCCCCCACTAAACTAGTGGCGGCGCCCTCGACGCCAGCACCCCTGCACAAAGCACTGGGAGGCATTGACCCAGAAATCTACTCCTGTCTGGGCGGGTTCCTCCTGGAGAGGAACTCCATGATTATCTCCTCGTCTCGCCATAACGACTCACTGCGTTCCCAGGAAGCGGAGTCGCGTCCCTGTCCTTCGAACATCACCAAGAACTCACGGATGCCGTTCTTGCCTCCTCCTCGTGTTCGCATTGCAAGGACCTGGCTGACTCTGCGGTCCGGATTGTCCAACACATTCGCCGGGCCTCTGTTCGGAATATTTCTTATCAGATCTTCGTCATCTGGACCAAAGACTTCGCCGGGTAGACGAAGCAATCTGTCCCAAAGTGGTTCATACGGCCTTGTCTCATGTTCCTCCCAGGTCCAGTGATCCACGGCCTCAGAACAACTCGCCATGATTTCCAAGGATTTCCGAGTACTCTTTTCGTCGGATAGATTGGTGCTACCTCCGATCGACATCAAGTCGCCATAACGGATTATTCCCTGTCGATCCCAAGTGGTGAAGATATCATCTTCACAAAGAGCCTCATTGAACCCAATGAAGTCTGGAAAGGTATCAATGTGTAACTGAACAGGTCCCCCTTCTTGTCTCCTGAAAGTGAGGGATGCTGAAGTGAAACTTCCTGCCTGTGCCTGTTCAGGAGAAGTGACATCGCCCTGCGATCCACCTCCTCTAGCCATGACATCCCGGGTAGGTCGGGATTCTTCTTCATCATTCGCATGCTGGTTTATCAAACGTAAGGTGCCCAATCTCTTCTTGGTGCTCACCTCGGGAATGTCTTGATTCATGACTTCCCTAGCTGCGACGATCTTAACATCGTCCAAGCAGGCCAACCCCTGCGGCTCTGCTCCTACCGGCTTGCAAACAAACTTGTGTGCCAACAATTCCGCCAACTGATCTAGTTTGGCGCTGAAAGGATCTGCCTTGGCTTCTGGCTGTTCCATCCAGACCCAACGTTGCAAAGCTTCCGAACAACTTGCCACGAGCTCGGATGCACGGGGGTAGTCTTCCGATCGAAATTCTCCTCCAGAACCGAGAACTAGCAAATCTCTCAAGGAGATGACTCCGCTGTTCTCCCATCTATCCAAGATGTCTACCTCCGAGTAGATGTCTGGCAACTCGGCGGACCCTGTCAAGATCTCGAAATCCACATAAAGTCGGGCTGAGCCTCCTCTCAGTCGTCGGAACAAAAGACTGGTGGTTCGAGTGTTGGTAAGGAAGTCGTTCCCCAACGGTTCCTTTGGCTGCTTTGTTTTGTCCCGCCTAATCCTTTCGAACTCATACAGGCCAAGCAAGACATCCTTCGATGTTGTCTCGCCCCGGTTCGGTACAGTAAGAGCTGATCTCTCTATCAAAACTCTTTTCAGCAACTCAAATGCTGTCTGCTGCTTATCGCCCCATTTCCATCCGCGGTCCTTCTTCAACAGATCCGTCAAGGGGCTCGCAATCCGGGAATAGCCTGCTACAAACTTGCGATAGTAGTTAGCTAAACCAAGGAACTGTCTCACCTCATGCACATTGCGAAGCGGCTCCCAGTCTCGGATTGCCTGAAGCTTCTCCGGGTCTGGTCGGATCTGGCCATGACCAAGAATATGGCCCAGAAACGGCACTTCCTCCTGCGCAAAAGCACACTTTTCCTTCTTTGCGAACAGCTGATGTTCTCTCAACAAAGCAAACACCTCCTGAAGGTGCCGCTTGTGTTCCTCCATGTCTCGACTGTATACCAAAATGTCATCCAGATACACAACAACGCACTTGTCCAATAATGAGCGAAACACATCGTTCATCAAGGTGCTGAAGGTTGCAGGAGCGTTAGTGAGACCAAAAGGCATAACCAAGAATTCATAGCTACCATACCTCGTCGTGATCGCGGTCTTCTCCTCATCACCTGGCGCGATCCTGATCTGATAGTAACCCTGCCTCAGGTCCAACTTGGTGAACACTCTTGCATCGACCAGTCGATCAAAGCTATCCGCTATGAGAGGTAACGGATACTTGTTCTTGATGGTGAGCTTGTTCAAAGCTCGATAGTCCACACACATCCGAAGGCTTCCATCCTTCTTGCGCTGGAACAATACTGGAGCAGCATAAGGTGATCTGGAGGGACGCAAGTATCCTGCCTCAGCGAGCTCTGCCAACTGCTTCCTCAACTCTTCCATCTCTGGTGCGGAGAGTCGATAAGGAGCCTTCGCTGGTGGTCTTGCCCCTGACTCCAGTTCGATCCTGTGATCAACGTGCCTCCTCGGTGGTAACACAGCTGGGAGCTGGTCTGGCATAACATCCGCAAACTCGGACAACACATCCTGGATCGCCGAGGTGTTAGAGGGTCCTGACGACTCTCCTTCATCCCAATCTCCAATCAGTGCGGCCAAAAACAACTCCTCTCGCCTTCCCTTGCCAACCTGCTTAGCACTGAGCGCATTCAACAGGAGATCCTGTTCCACGCTCTTCATCATCGGAACCATACTTGGTCTGCTCGGATCCAATATCAGCAAACAGCTCAAGTGTGGCACCACAGCTGCTGATGCCGACCTCAAGAACTCCTGCCCGAGTATGAGATCGAACTCATTCATTCCAATGGCGATCAAATCAAGCACACCCTGCCACGACCCAACTCGGATGACTTCCTTATGGATCTCACCGCTCACCTGCTGCGCGGGTGCGGTCACCGCCTTGAACTGATTTGTAGTGGGCTCGATCTTGAGTCCAAGCTTCTTCGCTCGGCATGCGGAGATGTAGTTGTGGGTGGCACCTGAATCCACCATAGCTAGCACCTTCTTGTTGCCAAAGAAAGTCTCCACAAAACACAACTCGTGCTTATCGGCCACTTCGGTAGAATGTTGCACTGCATTCAGGAGTTGCAAGGTGCTCATTGCGGGCAACTTCTTCTCCTCGAACAACAGCGCGTTGATCCTACTCCGATCTGGACAGCTCCGTGCCCAGTGATCATCTTTGCCACAGATGAAACACCCTGGATCACGATCCTTCTTCTTCTCAGTCTGTGTGTGATCTTTCTTCTTCGGGTTACCTCCTCCATTCGACTTCTTCGGTTTCTTCTTCCTGGGCTCGCCGTTAGGATCAGAAGGAGGTCCGCCTCCCTTCTTCTCTTTCCGGCGGAAGTTCTTCTTGTAGTCTGTTCGAGCTCCACCAAAGCCCCTAGCTGCATCGCCCTTATAATCGAGCAGCCCATCCGCAACTGTGATCGCCTCGGCCAAAGTCTGAACTTTCTGTCTCCTCAGCTCATCCTTCGCCCAGGGTTGCAGACCCTTAGTGAAGAGGAATAACTTCTCGAAGTCGCTCAACTTGGTGCATTCCAAATCCAACACCTGAAATGCCTTGACATACTCTCGAATAGTGCCAGTATGCTTGAGTTCATCGAACCTGGATCGGATGATCCAATCCGAATTCCCAGGTCGGAATTGATCATGAAGCGCTGCCTTCAAGTCAGCCCAGGACTTGATTGGTTTCACCGTCTTCCCAGCGCGTTCATCTGCCTGATGCGTTCGCCACCACAGCTTCGCACTGCCGGTAAGGTATGTTGCAATATCCTTGACCTGTGCCTCATCAGACGTCTTCGGTGCACACGACAGGTACTCCTCAACATCCCAGAAGAAATTATCAAGTGCCTTGTCATCGCGCTCACCGTCATAAGTTCCAACTCGAGTTGCCTTAGAACCATGCGTTCCTCCCTGCAACAACGAATGGAAGATCTGTTGCCCCTCTTTGAGGAAGCGGATCTCTTCCCTCAAAGACTCTATCTGTTCCGCCAGCTTCGACCACTCTGCCGTCATGCGCTCCTCGAGGTCGGACTGTTCCAAGTCCTCGAGTCGATTTTCATGGTCTTGGAGCCAATCGCGGTGCTTCGGATCTTTCCCCTTCGAAGACACCTTCGCAGCCTTACTCTCAGGTTGCACGACCTCCACTTCATGCTGACTATCTGTATCTGCCATCTTTCGATCTGCACAGCCCCGGATCTGATCCGAAGCTCTGATACCAACTGTCACGGGCTTTGGGAGTTAAGCCTGTGCGGCACCGACAAGTCCCGACCCGACTCGGATCCGTTCAAGGTCAGAGACCTTCGGCCTACGCCTCGTCCCTTCCAATATTGCGCTAAAGCGGAATGCACAATGAAAATGCAGATCGACTTGCTCCCAGAATGCATAAAAGGATACGATGCAATGCGGAATAAAATAGACAACACAACATTCAAAGGTGGGGCGAGGTGCCCATATCCTTTATTATTATCCTCAAAGATTACAATGCTGGATAGAACTCGGTATTGAGAAATACCGGTCGCCCCCAAATGGATTGCCCAGCCAGCCAATCTGACTCGGACAAGTTACAAAGAGTCCCTTCGACTCAGACTGGGATCGGCTCGCTCGAGAGGAGAACCAGTTAGCTCCTCGAGGTGCCAGATCGCCAAGTCACAAGACCCCAATGCTCGCCTGAGCAATAAAGTCCCTCGCTGCAATACTCGCACTCAGACTTGCGACGCCGAAGACTCGCATCTGTCTGCTCGTCTGCTCGCTGCCGAATGCTTGATCGCTGATGATCCTGATTCTGAATCTGCCTCTGCTTGCCAAGAATGAGCATCCCGCTCATCTTATATACTGGAGGGTCGGACCCAAATAAAAGAGCCGTTGGGCGGATAGGGCCGGCCCAAAAGGAATCTCGCCAATGGAAAATTAGCGCCCATATAGGTCCGGACTCATATGAGTTAAGTCCGCGCTAAGAAGAACATCGGCCAAGTCCCATGTCGGCCCCCGCCAAGGAAATAAAACATATCGGCCCCGCCGATGAAATGAATTAAGTCGGCTGTGTGAAACACCAATTCCATGTCGGCTATGCAAAAGAAAGAGTTCCGATGCAAAATGGAACCCCACTAAGGCTGGACCCGATCCAAAAACTGTGCAAGTATTCTGCCCAATGCAGACCCGTTACAGGAGGTGTATGCTTCGATGGGTCGACTCCCCAGGTTGAGCGCACCGCGCCAACCTCAAAGACCCTACGGTATGGATGAAGTCGGAAGTTGGGTCCGATGACCGATTCGATTAGTAGGTATGCTCATGAGGTCGGAATTTGGGTCCGATGACCTGCCATGTGTAGGAAGGCGAATGTTGGCACTGTGCGTTGCAAGGTGCACACCAAGGCGCTGGTGCGGTCTTTTTAGTCGAGTTCGGAAGTTGGGGTCGATGTCCTGATCGGAGGTGCAAGCTACACAGGTGTGGGAATCGGACAAATAGCTTATATAGGGGAGGTGTATGCTTCGTTGGGTCGACTCCCCGGGTTGAGCGCACCGCGCCAACCTCAAAGACCCTACGGTATGGATGAAGTTGGAAGTTGGGTCCGATGACCGATTCGATATGTAGGCATACTCGCGAGGTCGGAATTTGGGTCCGATGACCTGCCATGTTGAGGAAGGCGAATGTTGGCACTGTGCGTTGCAAGGTGCGCACCAAGGCGCTGGTTCGGTCGTTGCAGGCGAGTTCGGAAGTTGGGGTCGATGTCCTGATCGGAGGTGCAAACTACACAGGTGTGGGAATCGGACAAATAGCTTATATAGGGGAGGTGTATGCTTCGTTGGGTCGACTCCCCGGGTTGAGCGCACCGCGCCAACCTCAAAGACCCTACGGTATGGATGAAGTCGGAAGTTGGGTCCGATGACCGATTCGATATGTAGGCATACTCGCGAGGTCGGAATTTGGGTCCGATGACCTGCCATGTGCAGGAAGGCGAATGTTGGGACTGTGCGTCGCAAGGTGCGCACCAAGGCGCTGGTGCCGTCGTTGCAGTCGAGTTCGGAAGTTGGGGTCGATGTCCTGGTCAGAGGTGCAAACTACACAGGTGTGGGAATCGGACAAATAGCTTATATAGGGGAGGTGTATGCTTCGATGGGTCGACTCCCCGGGTTGAGCGCACCGCGCCAACCTCAGAGACCCTACAGTATGGATGAAGTCGGAAGTTGGGTCCGATGACCGATTCGATACGTATGCATATTCGCGAGGTCTGAATTTGTGTCCGATGACCTGCCATGCGCAGGAAGGCGGAATTTGGGTCCGATGACCGAGTTGATGGCGTGCCATGCGCAGAAAGGCGGAATTTGGGTCCGATGACCGAGTTGATGTTGATGGCCCGCCATGCATAGGAAGGCGGAATTTGGGTCCGATGACCGATTTGAAGGCGTGCCATACGCAGAAAGGCGGAGTTTGGGTCCGATGACCGAGTTGATATTGATGGCCCGCCATGCGCAGGAAGGCAGAATTTGGGTCCGATGACCTGACATACGCATGGAGTCCGACTCGGGGGCCGATGTTCGATTCGATGACTTGCATTGTGGGTAAAGTCGGAAGTTGTGGTCTTTGACCCGATTCGATGACCAGACTTCGGCTGCTTGAGAATCGGACAAATAACTTATATAGGGGAGGTAGTGTTCTCGAGCATCCTCCCCCCGTGCCCGTTTATGTCGATTGATGCTGGTGCTCTACTGGTTGGAGAGCTCGGATGCAAAAATCTTGCACCAGGATTTATCGATTGTGATGGACACGGCAAGTCTCCTGATTGCTATGCAGGAGCTCATCGTGAATCTCTATGCGGCCTTGGTATGGACTCGACCTGCGGAATGGTTCGGCAATGGTAGTCGCTCCAACACGTCCTTGCAGTGGCCACAGAGGTGATTCAACTAGAGCTCCAGTCTAGCTTTTGGGTTGCTTGGCGGACTGGTATAGCCGCGATCGAGTTCCGGCCATGAACGTTTTAGATAGCTCTTGGGCTTTCTGGGACGGAAGTCGGAAGTTTGGGCTGTTGTCCGATTTGATGACCATTCTTCGGATGTGTGAGAATCGGACAAATAACTTATATAGGGGACTGTGTTGTCTCACGCAGCCCCCTCCGTGCCCCTCTATCTCGACCGATGTTGGTGCTTGAAAGGGTTGGGATCGCTCGGATTTATAAACGTGCACCACCATTTGTCGAGTGTGAGGGACGCGGCAGGTCTCCTAAATGCTATGCGGGCGCTCTCTGAGAATCTCTATCCGGCCTCGACACAAACTAGTCTTGCTGAATGGTTTGGCACTGGTAGTCGATCTAACACGTCGTTGTTGTGGCCGCCTAGGCGATTCGATTCGAGCCCCCGTCTAGCTTTTGGGTTGCTTGGCGGATTTTGCCCTATCCGCAAGTGAGCTCGGTCCCTAAACGTTCGAGAAACCTGATTGCTATGTGCCGACTCTCTTTCTTGCGAGCCTCCATCTAGCTTTTGGGTCTCTACGGAACGGAAGTCGGAATCTGGGACCGTTGTTTGATTCGACGAGGCAGACTACGGTTGTGCGAGAATCGGACAAATAACTTATATAGGGGAGGTGTTGACTGGAGCATTCTCCCCCGTGCCCCTCTAACTCGACCAATGCTGGCGCTCGAACGGTGGTAGCGCTCGGATTTTCATTGAGCGCCAGCATTGGTCGATTTAGAGGGGCATGCGAGATTCCCGAATGCTATGCGAGGGCTCTAACGGAAATGTCTATTGGTTTCGGTATGGATGCAATTGCGAGTGGTTCGGCAAAGGTAGTCGTTCCGATGCGTCCATGTCGTGGCCAAATCGATAATTCGATTTGAGCCCTCGTATAGCATTTGGGTCTCTCGATGTGATTCCGCATTCCAGTCCCTTTGGGCACTGCTTGAGCCGCATCCCAGGGGGTTCCCTTCCCAATAATCTGCCTCGCAACCCGATTGCTATGCGGTGAGGCTCCTCGGCCGCCTCGGAACTATCTGTGTATCAGACGCATCGCGGGATAAGGGGTTGGCAACGGTAGTCGCCCCAAGCGCGTCCGATGCTTGGACCATTCCGAGGCGGCCCTGAAGCCTCTTCCGTCTAGCCGTTGGGTCCTTCTCGCCGCATCCCTCGCCTCGCACCCCGATTGCTATGCGGTGAGGCTCCTCGGCCGCCTTGGAACTATCTGTGTATCGGACGCGTCGCGGGATAAGGGGTTGTCACTGGTAGTCGCCCCAAGCGCGTCCGATGCTTGGACCATTCCGAGGCGGCCCTGAAGCCTCTTCCGTCTAGCCGTTGGGTCCTTCTCGCCGCATCCCTCGCCTCGCACCCCGATTGCTATGCGGTGAGGCTCCTCGGCCGCCTTGGAACTATCTGTGTATCGGACGCGTCGCGGGATAAGGGGTTGTCACTGGTAGTCGCCCCAAGCGCGTCCGATGCTTGGACCATTCCGAGGCGGCCCTGAAGCCTCTTCCGTCTAGCCGTTGGGTCCTTCTCGCCGCATCCCTCGCCTCGCACCCCGATTGCTATGCGGTGAGGCTCCTCGGCCGCCTTGGAACTATCTGTGTATCAGACGCGTCGCGGGATAAGGGGTTGTCACTGGTAGTCGCCCCAAGCGCGTCCGATGCTTGGACCATTCCGAGGCGGCCCTGAAGCCTCTTCCGTCTAGCCGTTGGGTCCTTCTCGCCGCATCCCTCGCCTCGCACCCCGATTGCTATGCGGTGAGGCTCCTCGGCCGCCTTGGAACTATCTGTGTATCGGACGCGTCGCGGGATAAGGGGTTGTCACTGGTAGTCGCCCCAAGCGCGTCCGATGCTTGGACCATTCCGAGGCGGCCCTGAAGCCTCTTCCGTCTAGCCGTTGGGTCCTTCTCGCCGCATCCCTCGCCTCGCACCCCGATTGCTATGCGGTGAGGCTCCTCGGCCGCCTTGGAACTATCTGTGTATCGGACGCGTCGCGGGATAAGGGGTTGTCACTGGTAGTCGCCCCAAGCGCGTCCGATGCTTGGACCATTCCGAGGCGGACCTGAAGCCTCTTCCCTCTAGCCGTTGGGGCTTTCTCGCCGCATCCCTCGCCTCGCACCCCGATTGCTATGCTGTGAGGCTCCTCGGCCGCCTCGGAACTATCTGTGTATCGGACGCATCGCGGGATAAGGGGTTGGCAGTGGTAGTCGCCCCAAGCGCGTCCGATGCTTGGACCATTCCGAGGCGGCCCTGAAGCCTCTTTCGTCAGCCGTTGGGGCCATCTCGCCGCATCCCCCACCTCGCACCACGATTGCTATGCTGTGAGGCTCCTCGGCCGCCTCGGAACTATCTGTGTATCGGACGCATCGCGGGATAAGGGGTTGGCAGTGGTAGTCGCCCCAAGCGCGTCCGATGCTTGGACTATTCCGAGGCGGCCCTGCAGCCTCTTCCGTGTAGCCTTTGGGGCCATCTCGCCGCATCCCTCGCCTCGCACCCCGATTGCTATGCGGTGAGGCTCATCGGCCGCCTGGGAACTATCTTCGTATCGGACGCATCGCGGGATAAGGGGTTGTCACTGGTAGTCGCCCCAAGCGCGTCCGATGCTTGGACTATTCCGAGGCGGCCCTGCAGCCTCTTCCGTCTAGCCGTTGGGGCCATCTCGCCGCATCCCCCACCTCCTCGGCTGCCTCGGAACTATCTGTGTATCGGACGCATCGCGGGATAAGGGGTTGGCAGTGGTAGTCGCCCCAAGCGCGTCCGATGCTTGGACTATTCCGAGGCGGCCCTGCAGCCTCTTCCGTCTAGCCTTTGGGGCCATCTCGCCGCATCCCTCACCTCGCACCCCGATTGCTATGCAGTGAGGCTCCTCGGCCGCCTGGGAACTATCTTCGTATCGGACGCATCGCGGGATAAGGGGTTGTCACTGGTAGTCGCCCCAAGGACGTCCGATGCTTGGACTATTCCGAGGCGGCCCTGCAGCCTCTTCCGTCTAGCCGTTGGGGCCATCTCGCCGCATCCCCCACCTCCTCGGCTGCCTCGGAACTATCTTCGTATCGGACGCATCGCGGGATAAGGGGTTGGCAGTGGTAGTCACCCCAAGCGCGTCCGATGCTTGGACTATTCCGAGGCGGCCCTGCAGCCTCTTCCGTCTAGCCTTTGGGGCCATCTCGCCGCATCCCTCGCCTCGCACCCCGATTGCTATGCGGTGAGGCTCCTCGGCCGCCTGGGAACTATCTTCGTATCGGACGCATCGCGGGATAAGGGGTTGTCACTGGTAGTCGCCCCAAGCGCGTCCGATGCTTGGACTATTCCGAGGCGGCCCTGCAGCCTCTTTCGTCTAACCGTTGGGGCCATCTCGCCGCATCCCCCACCTCGCACCCCGATTGCTATGCGGTGAGGCTCCTCGGCCGCCTTGGAACTATCTTCGTATCGGACGCATCGCGGGATAAGGGGTTGTCACTGGTAGTCGCCCCAAGCTGCGTCCGATGCTTGGACTATTCCGAGGCGGCCCTGTGGCCTCTTCCGTCTAGCCGTTGGGGCCATCTCGCCGCATCCCCCACCTCGCACCCCGATTGCTATGCGGTGAGGCTCCTCGGCCGCCTTGGAACTATCTTCGTATCGGATGCATCGCGAGATAAGGGGTTGTCACTGGTAGTCGCCCCAAGCACGTCCGATGCTTGGACTATTCCGAGGCGGCCCTGCAGCCTCTTCCGTCTAGCCGTTGGGGCCATCTCGCCGCATCCCCCACCTCGCACCCCGATTGCTATGCGGTGAGGCTCCTCGGCCGCCTTGGAACTATCTTCGTATCGGACGCATCGCGGGATAAGGGGTTGTCACTGGTAGTCGCCCCAAGCGCGTCCGATGCTTGGACTATTCCGAGGCGGCCCTGCAGCCTCTTCCGTCTAGCCGTTGGGGCCATCTCGCCGCATCCCCCACCTCGCACCCCGATTGCTATGCGGTGAGGCTCCTCGGCCGCCTTGGAACTATCTTCGTATCGGACGCATCGCGGGATAAGGGGTTGTCACTGGTAGTCGCCCCAAGCGCGTCCGATGCTTGGACTATTCCGAGGCGGCCCTGTGGCCTCCTCCGTCTAGCCGTTGGGGCCATCTCGCCGCATCCCCCCCCTTGCACCCGGATTGCTATGCGGTGAGGCTCCGATGCTTGGACTATTTCGAGGCGGCCCTGTGGCCTCTTCCGTCTAGCCGTTGGGGCCATCTCGCCGCATCCCCCCCCTTGCACCCGGATTGCTATGCGGTGAGGCTCCTGGGCCACCTTGGAACTATCTTCGTATCGGACGCATCGCGGGATAAGGGGTTGTCACTGGTAGTCGCCCCAAGCGCGTCCGATGCTTGGACTATTCCGAGGCGGCCCTGCAGCCTCTTTCGTCTAGCCGTTTGGGCCATCTCGCCGCATCCCCCACCTCGCACCCCGATTGCTATGCGGTGAGGCTCCTCGACCGCCTTGGAACTATCTTCGTATCGGACGCATCGCAGGATAAGGGGTTGTCACTGGTAGTCGCCCCAAGCGCGTCCGATGCTTGGACTATTCCGAGGCGGCCCTGCAGCCTCTTCCGTCTAGCCGTTGGGGCCATCTCGCCGCATCCCCCACCTCGCACCCCGATTGCTATGCGGTGATGCTCCTCGGCCGCTTTGGAACCATCTTCGAATCGGACGCATCGCGGGATAAGGGGTTGTCACTGGTAGTCGCCCCAAGCGCGTCCGATGCTTGGACCATTCCGAGGCGGCCCTGAAGCCTCTTCCGTCTAGCCGTTGGGGCCATCCGTCGCCTCGCACCCCCGATTGCTATGCGGTGAGGCTCCTCGGCCGCCTTGGAACCGTCTTCGTATCGGACGCATCGCGGGATAAGGGGTTGTCACTGGTAGTCGCCCCAAGCGCGTCCGATGCTCGGACCATTCCGAGGCGGCCCTGAAGCCTCTTCCGTCTAGCCATTGGGGCCATCTCGCCGCATCCGTCGCCTCGCACCCCCGATTGCTATGCGGTGAGGCTCCTCGGCCGCCTTGCAACCTTCTGTGTATCGGACGCATCGCGGGATAAGGGGTTGGCACTGGTAGTCGCCCCAAGCGCGTCCGATGCTTGGACCATACCGAGGTGGCCCTGAAGCCTCTTCCGTGTAGCCGTTGGGGCCTTCCCGCCCCATCCCTCGCCTCGCACCCCGATTGATATGCGGTGAGGCTCCTCGGCCGCGTTGGAACTATCTGTGTATCGGACGCATCGCGGGATAAGGGGTTGGCACTGGTAGTCGTCCCAATCGCGTCCGATGCTTGGACCATTCCGAGGCGGCCCTGCAGCCTCTTCCTAGTCGTCGGGGCCTTCCCGGCGCATCCTTCGCCTCGCATCCCGATTCCTATGCGGTGAGTCTTCTCGGCCGCCGCGGAACTATACCTGTTATCGCTACTGCATCCTTCGGCTGGTAACCTCCTCTGCCGCCTTGGAACGTTCTCTTTGTCGGACGCGTCGCGGGATAAGGGGTTGGCACTGGTAGTCGCCCCAAGCGCGCCTGATGCATAGACCGCTCCGAGTCGACCTTGCTTTCAGCCTCTCACATGCATAGACCTCTCTGAGTCGACCCTGCAGCCTCTCACGTTTAGCCTATGGAATCTCGCCTCACAACATGATTGCTATCCTTGATGCATCCCTTGCCTCGAGCCCTGATTGCTTTCTTGGCTGCATCCCTCCTCTCCTCACAGCCCAGTTGTCATCACTGCTTCATCCGTCGCTTCATGCATCTGGCTGCTGGGCCCTTCCCACCGCACACCTCGATTGCTATCTCTGCTGCATCACACACCCCGATTGCTATCTCTGCTACATCCCTCGGCTCTCACTTCTGCATCCTTCGCCTCACACCTCGATTGCTATCAATGCTGCATCTGTAAGCTCACACCCCGATTGCTATGCGGGGAGGCTCCTTGGCCGCCTTGGAAATTTCTCTGTGTCGGACGCACCGCGGGATAAGGGGTTGGCACTGGTAGTCGCCCCAAGTGCGCCCGACTCTTAGACCGCTTCGAGGTGACCTCGTAGCCTCTTTCGTCCAGGCTTCCTGCCTTCAACGCCCTTTTTACACCTCGATTGCTATGCGCGGGCTCCTTGGCGTCTATCACCTCTCTGCGAAGAGTGGCACGATGATTGTTGGGGTAAATCGTAGCAGTCCGATCTCTGGCCTTGGGCCATTGTGAGGGCTGATCGATTTCCTGTGCGCATCTCGTGTTCGCCCAGTAACAGACTCGACGACTTGTAATCGGTCTTGTTCCCGATTGTTCCTGGAGGTAGTCTTCGGAACTCTTGGATTTGACCTGTCACTCGAACTGTCCTCTTCCGAGGATGCTTGTGTGTGTGCGCTTGTGCCATTTCCTTGGCGGTATTAACGAGATATTAAAGAGCGGAGTGAGCGCCTCGCCCAGCTATGTTTGGGGCTCTCACTCCCTTACCCGGTGTGCGACCGCTTTGCACGTAGGTTGCGGAGCATCGCGACTCTTTCGATGTTTGGCGGTTGTCTTCCGGTGATGCGTTGGTCCCGAAGTGCACGTTACTAGCATTTCTGCCATTGTTCTCGATCTTTGGCACGTTCCTTCGTTGCAATTGGATATATATCTCCGTTTATACGCGCAGGCTTCTCCCGCCTATTCAGCGCTGTCCCAC
>NW_026728842.1:1080000-1102500 GCF_030272615.1 Cryptomeria japonica | reverse complement strand
TTTTTTTTGCCTTTTTCTGGAAATTAGTGAAGGCAGCGCATCAAAGGTGCGCACCTCGCTGCCCACCACGGTGCGCAACGCCGGTGGGCACCCGGGAGTGCTTCGAAGTGTGCTCCAAGGTGCTGCGTGCACGTTGTCGGAGCCCGGTTTGCCCCGGGTGCGCACCTCGCGTGCACCTTCGTCGGGGTGGGCACCTTGGCTGGGTTTGCCCCGGCTGCGCTCCGAAGCGGGGTTATTGGAGCGCCGCCTCTTTTTTTGTCGGAGCGTTTGGTGGGGTTTCTCGCACTGGCTCTTCCCAGGCCCGGTTGCCACCCTGGCGCGCACGAAGTCGGAAGTAGGGTTAATTGCCCGGGTGCGCACCTTTGCCAGGGTGGGCACCTTGCCTGGGCTGCGCACCAGGGCGGGCTCAAGATGGCACCCGCGTTCCGTTTTTTTCACTATCTTTCAAAACGGAAATTTCAAAATCTCCTTTTTTTTTTGCCTTTTCTGGAAATTAGTGAAGGCAGCGCATCAAAGGTGCGCACCCGGGAGCGCTACGAAGTGTGCTCCAAGGTGCGGCGTGCACGTTGTCGGAGCCCGGTTTGCCCCGGGTGCGCACCTCGCCTGCACCTTGGCCGGGGTGGGCACCTTGGCTAGGTTTGCCCAGGGTGCGCTCCGAAGCGGGGTTACTGGAGCGCCCCCTCTTTTTTTGTCAGAGCGTTTGGTTGGGTTTCTCGCATTGGCTCTTCCCAGGCCCGGTTGTTGGGTGCGCTCCCACCCTGGCGCGCGCGAGGTTGGAAGTTGGGTTAATTGCCCGGGCGCGCACCTTCGCCAGGGTGGGCACCTTGGTGCGCACACCTTGGCTGGGCTGCGCACCAGGGCGGGCTCAAGATGGCACCAGCATTCCCTTTTTTTCACTATCTTTCAAAACGGAAATTTTAAAATCTCGTTTTTTTTTGCCTTTTATGGAAATTAGTGAAGGCATCGCATCAAAGGTGCGCACCTCGCTGCCCACCTTGGTGTGCTCCGAGGTGCCCACCACGGTGCGAACCCGGGAGCGCCCCGATGTGTGCTCCAAGGTGCGGCGTGCACGAAGTCGGACCCCGGTTTGCCCCGGGTGCGCACCTCGCGTGCACCTTGGTGCGCACACCTTGGCTGGGTTGCGCGCCCTGGTGGGCACCATGGTGCGCACCAAGGAGCGCT
This sequence comes from Cryptomeria japonica, assembly GCF_030272615.1. Classification (NCBI taxonomy): domain Eukaryota; kingdom Viridiplantae; phylum Streptophyta; class Pinopsida; order Cupressales; family Cupressaceae; genus Cryptomeria; species Cryptomeria japonica. Next base: position 1,101,318 of record NW_026728842.1, on the reverse strand, counting down.
CCGAAGTGTGCTCCAAGGTGCGCCGTGCACGAAGTCGGAGCCCGGTTTGCCCCGGGTGCGCACCTCGCGTGCACCTTCGCCGCGGTGGGCACCATGGCGTGCACGAAGTCGGAGCCCGGTTTGCCCCGGGTGCGCACCTCGCATGCACCTTCGCCGGGGTGGGCACCTTGGTGTGCAGACCTTGGCTGGGTTGCGCGCCCTGGTGGGCACCATGGTGCGCACCAAGGAGCGCTCCGAAGTGTGCTCCAAGGTGCGGCCTGCACGAAGTCGGAGCCCGGTTTGCCCCGGGTGTGCACCTCGGGTGGGCACCTTGGTGCGCATGCCTTGCCTGGGCTGCGCACCAGGGCGGGCTCAAGATGGCACCCGCGTTCCTTTTTTTTCACTATCTTTCAAAACGGAAATTTTAAAATCTCATTTTTTTTTGCCTTTTTCTGGAAATTAGTGAAGGCAGCGCATCAAAGGTGCGCACCTCGCTGCCCACCACGATGCGCAACGCCGGTGGGCACCCGGGAGTGCTTCGAAGTGTGCTCCAAGGTGCTGCGTGCACGTTGTCGGAGCCCGGTTTGCCCCGGGTGCGCACCTCGCGTGCACCTTCGTCGGGGTGGGCACCTTGGCTGGGTTTGCCCCGGCTGCGCTCCGAAGCGGGGTTATTGGAGCGCCGCCTCTTTTTTTGTCGGAGCGTTTGGTGGGGTTTCTCGCATTGGCTCTTCCCAGGCCCGGTTGCCACCCTGGCGCGCACGAAGTCGGAAGTAGGGTTAATTGCCCGGGTGCGCACCTTTGCCAGGGTGGGCACCTTGCCTGGGCTGCGCACCAGGGCGGGCTCAAGATGGCACCCGCGTTCCGTTTTTTTCACTATCTTTCAAAACGGAAATTTCAAAATCTCCTTTTTTTTTTGCCTTTTCTGGAAATTAGTGAAGGCAGCGCATCAAAGGTGCGCACCCGGGAGCGCTACGAAGTGTGCTCCAAGGTGCGGCGTGCACGTTGTCGGAGCCCGGTTTGCCTCGGGTGCGCACCTCGCCTGCACCTTGGCCGGGGTGGGCACCTTGGCTGGGTTTGCCCAGGGTGCGCTCCGAAGCGGGGTTACTGGAGCGCCCCCTCTTTTTTTGTCAGAGCGTTTGGTGGGGTTTCTCGCATTGGCTCTTCCCAGGCCCGGTTGTTGGGTGCGCTCCCACCCTGGCGCGCGCGAGGTTGGAAGTTGGGTTAATTGCCCGGGCGCGCACCTTCGCCAGGGTGGGCACCTTGGTGCGCACACCTTGGCTGGGCTGCGCACCAGGGCGGGCTCAAGATGGCACCAGCATTCCCTTTTTTTCACTATCTTTCAAAACGGAAATTTTAAAATCTCGTTTTTTTTTGCCTTTTATGGAAATTAGTGAAGGCATCGCATCAAAGGTGCGCACCTCGCTGCCCACCTTGGTGTGCTCCGAGGTGCCCACCACGGTGCGAACCCGGGAGCGCCCCGATGTGTGCTCCAAGGTGCGGCGTGCACGAAGTGGGACCCCGGTTTGCCCCGGGTGCGCACCTCGCGTGCACCTTGGTGCGCACACCTTGGCTGGGTTGCGCGCCCTGGTGGGCACCATGGTGCGCACCAAGGAGCGCTCCGAAGTGTGCTCCAAGGTGCGCCGTGCATGAAGTCGGAGCCCGGTTTGCCCCGGGTGCGCACCTCGCGTGCACCTTCGCCGCGGTGGGCACCATGGCGTGCACGAAGTCGGAGCCCGGTTTGCCCCGGGTGCGCACCTCGCGTGCACCTTCGCCGGGGTGGGCACCTTGGTGTGCAGACCTTGGCTGGGTTGCGCGCCCTGGTGGGCACCATGGTGCGCACCAAGGAGCGCTCCGAAGTGTGCTCCAAGGTGCGGCCTGCACGAAGTCGGAGCCCGGTTTGCCCCGGGTGTGCACCTCGGGTGGGCACCTTGGTGCGCATGCCTTGCCTGGGCTGCGCACCAGGGCGGGCTCAAGATGGCACCCGCGTTCCTTTTTTTTCACTATCTTTCAAAACGGAAATTTTAAAATCTCATTTTTTTTTGCCTTTTTCTGGAAATTAGTGAAGGCAGCGCATCAAAGGTGCGCACCTCGCTGCCCACCACGGTGCGCAACGCCGGTGGGCACCCGGGAGTGCTTCGAAGTGTGCTCCAAGGTGCTGCGTGCACGTTGTCGGAGCCCGGTTTGCCCCGGGTGCGCACCTCGCGTGCACCTTCGTCGGGGTGGGCACCTTGGCTGGGTTTGCCCCGGCTGCGCTCCGAAGCGGGGTTATTGGAGCGCCGCCTCTTTTTTTGTCGGAGCGTTTGGTGGGGTTTCTCGCATTGGCTCTTCCCAGGCCCGGTTGCCACCCTGGCGCGCACGAAGTCGGAAGTAGGGTTAATTGCCCGGGTGCGCACCTTTGCCAGGGTGGGCACCTTGCCTGGGCTGCGCACCAGGGCGGGCTCAAGATGGCACCCGCGTTCCGTTTTTTTCACTATCTTTCAAAACGGAAATTTCAAAATCTCCTTTTTTTTTTTTTGCCTTTTCTGGAAATTAGTGAAGGCAGCGCATCAAAGGTGCGCACCCGGGAGCGCTACGAAGTGTGCTCCAAGGTGCGGCGTGCACGTTGTCGGAGCCCGGTTTGCCCCGGGTGCGCACCTCGCCTGCACCTTGGCCGGGGTGGGCACCTTGGCTGGGTTTGCCCAGGGTGCGCTCCGGAGCGGGGTTACTGGAGCGCCCCCTCTTTTTTTGTCAGAGCGTTTGGTGGGGTTTCTCGCATTGGCTCTTCCCAGGCCCGGTTGTTGGGTGCGCTCCCACCCTGGCGCGCGCGAGGTTGGAAGTTGGGTTAATTGCCCGGGCGCGCACCTTCGCCAGGGTGGGCACCTTGGTGCGCACACCTTGGCTGGGCTGCGCACCAGGGCGGGCTCAAGATGGCACCAGCATTCCCTTTTTTTCACTATCTTTCAAAACGGAAATTTTAAAATCTCGTTTTTTTTTGCCTTTTATGGAAATTAGTGAAGGCATCGCATCAAAGGTGCGCACCTCGCTGCCCACCTTGGTGTGCTCCGAGGTGCCCACCACGGTGCGAACCCGGGAGCGCCCCGATGTGTGCTCCAAGGTGCGGCGTGCACGAAGTCGGACCCCGGTTTGCCCCGGGTGCGCACCTCGCGTGCACCTTGGTGCGCACACCTTGGCTGGGTTGCGCGCCCTGGTGGGCACCATGGTGCGCACCAAGGAGCGCTCCGAAGTGTGCTCCAAGGTGCGCCGTGCACGAAGTCGGAGCCCGGTTTGCCCCGGGTGCGCACCTCGCGTGCACCTTCGCCGCGGTGGGCACCATGGCGTGCACGAAGTCGGAGCCCGGTTTGCCCCGGGTGCGCACCTCGCGTGCACCTTCGCCGGGGTGGGCACCTTGGTGTGCAGACCTTGGCTGGGTTGCGCGCCCTGGTGGGCACCATGGTGCGCACCAAGGAGCGCTCCGAAGTGTGCTCCAAGGTGCGGCCTGCACGAAGTCGGAGCCCGGTTTGCCACCCTGGCGCGCACGAAGTCGGAAGTAGGGTTAATTGCCCGGGTGCGCACCTTTGCCAGGGTGGGCACCTTGCCTGGGCTGCGCACCAGGGCGGGCTCAAGATGGCACCCGCGTTCCATTTTTTTCACTATCTTTCAAAACGGAAATTTCAAAATCTCCTTTTTTTTTTGCCTTTTCTGGAAATTAGTGAAGGCAGCGCATCAAAGGTGCGCACCCCGGAGCGCTACGAAGTGTGCTCCAAGGTGCGGCGTGCACGTTGTCGGAGCCCGGTTTGCCCCGGGTGCGCACCTCGCCTGCACCTTGGCCGGGGTGGGCACCTTGGCTGGGTTTGCCCAGGGTGCGCTCCGAAGCGGGGTTACTGGAGCGCCCCCTCTTTTTTTGTCAGAGCGTTTGGTGGGGTTTCTCGCATTGGCTCTTCCCAGGCCCGGTTGTTGGGTGCGCTCCCACCCTGGCGCGCGCGAGGTTGGAAGTTGGGTTAATTGCCCGGGCGCGCACCTTCGCCAGGGTGGGCACCTTGGTGCGCACACCTTGGCTGGGCTGCGCACCAGGGCGGGCTCAAGATGGCACCAGCATTCCCTTTTTTTCACTATCTTTCAAAACGGAAATTTTAAAATCTCGTTTTTTTTTGCCTTTTATGGAAATTAGTGAAGGCATCGCATCAAAGGTGCGCACCTCGCTGCCCACCTTGGTGTGCTCCGAGGTGCCCACCACGGTGCGAACCCGGGAGCGCCCCGATGTGTGCTCCAAGGTGCGGCGTGCACGAAGTCGGACCCCGGTTTGCCCCGGGTGCGCACCTCGCGTGCACCTTGGTGCGCACACCTTGGCTGGGTTGCGCGCCCTGGTGGGCACCATGGTGCGCACCAAGGAGCGCTCCGAAGTGTGCTCCAAGGTGCGCCGTGCACGAAGTCGGAGCCCGGTTTGCCCCGGGTGCGCACCTCGCGTGCACCTTCGCCGCGGTGGGCACCATGGCGTGCACGAAGTCGGAGCCCGGTTTGCCCCGGGTGCGCACCTCGCGTGCACCTTCGCCGGGGTGGGCACCTTGGTGTGCAGACCTTGGCTGGGTTGCGCGCCCTGGTGGGCACCATGGTGCGCACCAAGGAGCGCTCCGAAGTGTGCTCCAAGGTGCGGCCTGCACGAAGTCGGAGCCCGGTTTGCCCCGGGTGTGCACCTCGGGTGGGCACCTTGGTGCGCATGCCTTGCCTGGGCTGCGCACCAGGGCGGGCTCAAGATGGCACCCGCGTTCCTTTTTTTTCACTATCTTTCAAAACGGAAATTTTAAAATCTCATTTTTTTTTGCCTTTTTCTGGAAATTAGTGAAGGCAGCGCATCAAAGGTGCGCACCTCGCTGCCCACCACGGTGCGCAACGCCGGTGGGCACCCGGGAGTGCTTCGAAGTGTGCTCCAAGGTGCTGCGTGCACGTTGTCGGAGCCCGGTTTGCCCCGGGTGCGCTCCTCGCGTGCACCTTCGTCGGGGTGGGCACCTTGGCTGGGTTTGCCCCGGCTGCGCTCCGAAGCGGGGTTATTGGAGCGCCGCCTCTTTTTTTGTCGGAGCGTTTGGTGGGGTTTCTCGCATTGGCTCTTCCCAGGCCCGGTTGCCACCCTGGCGCGCACGAAGTCGGAAGTAGGGTTAATTGCCCGGGTGCGCACCTTTGCCAGGGTGGGCACCTTGCCTGGGCTGCGCACCAGGGCGGGCTCAAGATGGCACCCGCGTTCCGTTTTTTTCACTATCTTTCAAAACGGAAATTTCAAAATCTCCTTTTTTTTTTGCCTTTTCTGGAAATTAGTGAATGCAGCGCATCAAAGGTGCGCACCCGGGAGCGCTACGAAGTGTGCTCCAAGGTGCGGCGTGCACGTTGTCGGAGCCCGGTTTGCCCCGGGTGCGCACCTCGCCTGCACCTTGGCCGGGGTGGGCACCTTGGCTGGGTTTGCCCAGGGTGCGCTCCGAAGCGGGGTTACTGGAGCGCCCCCTCTTTTTTTGTCAGAGCGTTTGGTGGGGTTTCTCGCATTGGCTCTTCCCAGGCCCGGTTGTTGGGTGCGCTCCCACCCTGGCGCGCGCGAGGTTGGAAGTTGGGTTAATTGCCCGGGCGCGCACCTTCGCCAGGGTGGGCACCTTGGTGCGCACACCTTGGCTGGGCTGCGCACCAGGGCGGGCTCAAGATGGCACCAGCATTCCCTTTTTTTCACTATCTTTCAAAACGGAAATTTTAAAATCTCGTTTTTTTTTGCCTTTTATGGAAATTAGTGAAGGCATCGCATCAAAGGTGCGCACCTCGCTGCCCACCTTGGTGTGCTCCGAGGTGCCCACCACGGTGCGAACCCGGGAGCGCCCCGATGTGTGCTCCAAGGTGCGGCGTGCACGAAGTCGGACCCCGGTTTGCCCCGGGTGCGCACCTCGCGTGCACCTTGGTGCGCACACCTTGGCTGGGTTGCGCGCCCTGGTGGGCACCATGGTGCGCACCAAGGAGCGCTCCGAAGTGTGCTCCAAGGTGCGCCGTGCACGAAGTCGGAGCCCGGTTTGCCCCGGGTGCGCACCTCGCGTGCACCTTCGCCGCGGTGGGCACCATGGCGTGCACGAAGTCGGAGCCCGGTTTGCCCCGGGTGCGCACCTCGCGTGCACCTTCGCCGGGGTGGGCACCTTGGTGTGCAGACCTTGGCTGGGTTGCGCGCCCTGGTGGGCACCATGGTGCGCACCAAGGAGCGCTCCGAAGTGTGCTCCAAGGTGCGGCCTGCACGAAGTCGGAGTCCGGTTTGCCCCGGGTGCGCACCATGGCGTGCACGAAGTCGGAGCCCGGTTTGCCCCGGGTGCGCACCTCGCGTGCACCTTCGCCGGGGTGGGCACCTCGGCTGGTTTGCGCGCCCTGGTGCGCACCAAGGAGCGCTCCGAAGTGTGCTCCAAGGTGCGGCGTGCACGAAGTCGGAGCCCGGTTTGCCCCGGGTGCGCACCTCGCGTGCACCTTCGCCGCGGTGGGCACCTTGGCTGGGTTGGGCACCATTGAGCGCTCCGAAGTTTGCTCCAAGGTGCGCACCATGGCCCTCCAAGGTGCGCAGCATGGCGTGCACGAAGTCGGAGCCCGGTTTGCCCCGGGTGCGCACCTCGCATGCACCTTCGCCAGGGTGGGCACCTCGGTGCGCACACCTTCTCAATGTTTTCTTGCCTTTTCTGGAAATTGGTGAAGGCATCGCATCAAAGGTGCGCACCTCGCTGCCCACCTTGGTGTGCTCCGAGGTGCCCACCACGGTGCGAACCCGGGAGCGCCCCGATGTGTGCTCCAAGGTGCGGCGTGCACGAAGTCGGACCCCGGTTTGCCCCGGGTGCGCACCTCGCGTGCACCTTGGTGCGCACACCTTGGCTGGGTTGCGCGCCCTGGTGGGCACCATGGTGCGCACCAAGGAGCGCTCCGAAGTGTGCTCCAAGGTGCGCCGTGCACGAAGTCGGAGCCCGGTTTGCCCCGGGTGCGCACCTCGCGTGCACCTTCGCCGCGGTGGGCACCATGGCGTGCACGAAGTCGGAGCCCGGTTTGCCCCGGGTGCGCACCTCGCGTGCACCTTCGCCGGGGTGGGCACCTTGGTGTGCAGACCTTGGCTGGGTTGCGCGCCCTGGTGGGCACCATGGTGCGCACCAAGGAGCGCTCCGAAGTGTGCTCCAAGGTGCGGCCTGCACGAAGTCGGAGTCCGGTTTGCCCCGGGTGCGCACCATGGCGTGCACGAAGTCGGAGCCCGGTTTGCCCCGGGTGCGCACCTCGCGTGCACCTTCGCCGGGGTGGGCACCTCGGCTGGTTTGCGCGCCCTGGTGCGCACCAAGGAGCGCTCCGAAGTGTGCTCCAAGGTGCGGCGTGCACGAAGTCGGAGCCCGGTTTGCCCCGGGTGCGCACCTCGCGTGCACCTTCGCCGCGGTGGGCACCTTGGCTGGGTTGGGCACCATTGAGCGCTCCGAAGTTTGCTCCAAGGTGCGCACCATGGCCCTCCAAGGTGCGCAGCATGGCGTGCACGAAGTCGGAGCCCGGTTTGCCCCGGGTGCGCACCTCGCATGCACCTTCGCCAGGGTGGGCACCTCGGTGCGCACACCTTCTCAATGTTTTCTTGCCTTTTCTGGAAATTGGTGAAGGCAGCGCATCAAAGGTGCGCACCTCGGTCTGCTCCGAGGTGCGAACCCGAGAGCGCTTCGAGGTGCGCACGAAGTCAAAAGTCGGGTTAATTGCATTGTTTTCCCCGGGTGCGCTCCGAGGTGCGCAACATCGGTGCGCACCAAGGAGGGCTCCGAAGTGTGCTCCAAGGTGCGCACGATGGCGTGCACCTCTGGTGCGCACGATTCGGAGCTCGGTTTGCCCGGGGTGCGCACACCTTGGCTGGGTTGCGCACCTTTTGTGCGCTCCATGGTGCGTACGAAGTCGGAGCTCGGTTTGCCCCGGGTGCGCACCTTGATGCGCACGCCTTGGCTGGGCTGCGCACCTTGGTGGGCGCCTCCAAGGTGCGCACGAAGTCGAAGCTCGGTTTGCCCCGGGTGCGCACCTTGGTGGGCGCCATGGTGCACTCCGAGGTGCCCAAGATTGGTGCGCACCAAGGAGCGCTCCGAAGTGCGCTCCAAGGTGCGCAGGTGCGCGCGAAGTCGAAAGTTGGGTTAATTGTCCGGTTTGCCTCGGGTGCGCACCTTGCGTGCACCTTCGCCAGGGTGGGCGCCTTGGTGCGCACACCTTGGCTGGGCTGCGCACCCGGGCGCGCACACCTTGGCACCCGCGTTTCCTTCATTTTAAATTTTTTTTTTTTACAATCTCTCAAGTGGGAAATTCTATAATCTCAACTTTTTTTGCCTTTTCAGGAAACTTTTGAATGGAGCGCATCATTGGTGCGCTCCGAAGTGTGCTCCAAGGTGCGCACCTCTGGTGCGCTCCAAAGCTCTCTCCAGCTGCGTGCACCTGCCCCGGGCGCGCACCCGGCCCCGCCCAGCTTCGCTCACCTGTCCCGGGCGTCTGGTGCGGAACCTTAGAGTAAGAAACATCACCGTGCACCTTGGCCAACGTGCGCGACTCGACCGAGCGCGCACTGGCCGAGGTGCACACCGATTTCACCTGGGTGCGCGCGCAGCACCTCGGGCGCACCGGGGTGCGCGCACAACGCCCGGGTTGCACCGTGGCCTGTGTGCTCGGGGCGCCTCGGGTGCGCGCTCGGTGTCGCCCCGGCGCGCGCGGTAGTGCGGGCAACGCACCCCGGCCCGGCCCGGCCCCGACGAGAACGCAAACGGGCAAAAGGTTAATTCAAATAGCATTGCGACGCCCGGCGAAAAACTAAAAAAGGGTGCAACACCGGGACTTCCCGGGAGGTCACCCATCCCAGTACTACTCCGGCCCAAGCGCGCTTAACTGCGGAGTTCTGATGGGATCCGGTGCACTAACGCTGGTATGATCGCACCCGTTATGAGCTTGTCGCAGTGTGTACTTAGCAAACCGCGACCCACGTGCGAATCCACCCCGGCCACCCACCCCCGTCGAGGTGCACACCCTCCCTCGCGAAGTGCGCCCCGTTCGCCAAGTGTGAGCCCTGCCCGGGTGCACGCACCTTGCTAGGGCATCGGGTGTGCACCCGGCCCGGCCTACGTGCGTGCACCTGGACGGGGCGTCGTGTGCGTGCAGTGTCCCGTCTGCAACGCGGTGCCCACACACCACCTCGGGCGCAACGACCTGCGCTCACATGTGGGCCGAGTGCACCTTGGTGCATGTTCGGGGCGCCTCGGGTGCACGCTCGATCTTGCCCCGGTGCACCAAGGCGCTCGGTTTGCCCCGGGTGCGCACTTGGTGCAAGGTGGGCACCCAAAATAGGGATCAAGCACCAAAACACAAGTTTCGGGATGCAAAATGGGACCCAAGGACCACAAATGCGTTCCAAGACCCATGATGGGTCCACGAGAACAAAAATGTGTTCCGAGACTTAATAAACAAATATTGGGTTTTAGGAGAAGAAACATGCTCTGATGCCCAAAACGAGAATCGACCCCGAAAAGGCCACAGGCCAAAAGTGGGATGCGAGACAAAAAAAAATGGGACCCGAGGACCAAAATTGGGTTCCCAGGTCGAAGACAGGGCAACCGGACAAGAAACGACCTCTAAGGCTCGAAATGAGTCCCGACGACTAAAACTTGACAAGAAGCACCCATCAGGCACCCAACTCGACACCCATGGGATGCCGACCCACCCGGGCTTCCACCTAGCACACCTTGGCACCCACCCACCCTCACACCCAACCTCGCACCCAACTTAGCACCTTTGAACCCACATTGGCACTCACCCTGACCCTGGCACCTTGGAACCCACATTGGCACTCACCTTGACCCTGGCACCCACCTTTGCACTCACCTTGGGACCCACCCTGGCTCCCACCTCGGCACCCACCCAGACACCCACCTTGGTTCCTTGGCACCCACCTTGGATCCTTGGCACCCACCCCGACACCCACCTTGGCACGCAACTTGGCTACTTGCCACCCACCTTGGCTCCTTGAAGCCCACCCCGACAACCACCCCGTGACCTACCCTGGCTAGGGTTGGTGCACACCCACCCTGGTGCCCACCTTGGCACCCACCCTATGACCCACCTTGGCACGCACCTTAGTACCCACCCCGTTACCCACCCTAGGACCCACCCCGTGACCCACCTTGGCCAGGGTGGGTGCACCCACCCTGGTGCCCACCTTGGCACCCACCCATCCTAGCACCCAGCCTGTGACCGGGCTTGGAACCCAACCTTGCACCCGTCTTGGCCAGTGTGGGTGCGCACCCATCCTGGCACCCACGTTGTGACACACCCTTTAACCCACGCACCCTAGCACCCACGTTGGCACCCACCTTGGAACCCAACTTGGCACCCACCTCGGCACCCACCTTGACACTTGTGGACCCACCTTGCCACTCACCCTAGCATCGACCCATCCTAGCACCCACCCTGGCACCTTTGCACCCTAGCACTCACCCATCCTAGCACCTAACCTGTGACCCACCTTGACACTCACCCTCGCACCCACCTTGGAACCCAACCTAGCACCCACCCACCCTGACACCAACCCTAGCACCTACCCACCCTTGCACCCACCCTGTGACCCATCTTGGCACCCACCCATCCTACCACTCAACCTATCACCCACCTTCTCACCCACCTTGGCATCCACCTTAGCACCCACCCACACTGGCACCTTGGCACCCACCTCGGGCAAGGTGGGTGCACACCCACCCTGGCACCCAATTTAGAACCCACCGAGCATGTTACCCACCTTGGCACCCACATTGCAGCCCACCCTAGTACCCACCCTATGACCCACATTGGCATCCACACCCTAGCACCCAGGCACCTCGACACCCGCCTTGACACCCACCCTAGCACTGAACCTGTGACCCACCTTGGAACTCACCCTAGAACCCACCCACCCTGTGAACCACCTTGGCATCCACCTTAGCACCCACCCACCTTGGCACCCACTCTAGCACTCACCCATCCTAACACCCAACTTGTTACCCACCTTGGCACCCGCCCTCGCGTCCACCTTGAAACCCACCCTAGCACCCACCCACGCAGGAGCCCACCTTGGCACCCAACCTAACACCCACGCATCCTGGCACCCAACTTGTGACCCACCTTGGAACCCACCCTAGTACCCACCTTTGAACCCACTATATCACCAACCCACCTTGGCACCCACCCTATGACCCTCTTTGGAATCCACCCTAGCACGCACCCACCCTGGCACCCACCATGGAGCGCACCCTAGCACCCACCCACCTCGGCACGCACCTCAACACCCACCTTGGTGTGCGCACTGCGCCAACCTCTCAAAGACCCTATGTGGTGCGCTCCAAAGTGTACACCTTTGGTGCGCTCCAAGGTGCGCACCTTTGGTGCACACCAAAGTGTGCACCGAGGTGAGCACCAAAGTGCACTCCAGGGTGCACACCAAGGCGCGCACCTTTGGTGCGGTCAATGCAAACGAATTCGGAAGTTGGGGTCGATGTCGTAATCGCTGCTGCAGACTACACGTATGAGAATCGGACAAATAGCTTTATATAGGGGAGGTGTTGCGTTTGATGGGTCGACTCCCCTGGTTGTGTGCACTGCACCAACTTCAAAGACCCTGTCTTGTTTAAGAAGTCAAAAGTTGGGGTGGATGTCCTAATCATTGCTGCAGTCTACGCATGTATGAGAATCAGACAAATAGCTTATATAGGGGAGGTGTTGCATTCGGTGGGTTGACTCCCCTGGTTGTGCGCACTGCGCCAACCTCAAAGACCTTGTTTTCGTTTAGAAGCCGAAAGTTGGGGTCGATGTCCTAATTGCTCTTGCAGGCTACGCATGTATGAGAATCAGACAAATAGCTTATATAGGGGAGGTGTTGGGTTTGATGGGTCGACTCCCCTGGTTGTGCGCATTGCGCCAACCTCAAAGACCCTGCATTGCGGATGAAGTCGAAAGTCAGAGTTTGGTGTGCTACAAGGTGTGGTCGAAGGTGCTCACCTAGGTGTGCACCTTTGGAGCGCAGGAAAAGTGCCCTCCAAAAGTGCGCACCTTTGGAGTGCACAAAAGTGCCCTCCAAAAGTGCGCACCTTTGGAGCGCAGAAAAGTGCCCTCCAAAAAGTGCCCTCCAAAAGTGCGCACCTTTGGAGCGCAGAAAAGTGCCCTCCAAAAAGTGCCCTCCAAAAGTGCGCACCTTTGGAGCGCAGAAAAGTGCCCTCCAAAAAGTGCCCTCCAAAAGTGCGCACCTTTGGAGCGCAGAAAAGTGCCCTCCAAAAAGTGCCCTCCAAAAGTGCGCACCTTTGGAGCGCAGAAAAGTGCCCTCCAAAAAGTGCCCTCCAAAAGTGCGCACCTTTGGAGCGCAGAAAAGTGCCCTCCAAAAAGTGCCCTCCAAAAGTGCGCACCTTTGGAGCGCAGAAAAGTGCCCTCCAAAAAGTGCCCTCCAAAAGTGCGCACCTTTGGAGCGCAGAAAAGTGCCCTCCAAAAAGTGCCCTCCAAAAGTGCGCACTTTTGGTGCGCACCAAAAGTGCGCACTTTTGGTGCGCACCAAGGCGCTGGTTCGGTCGTTGCAGGCGAGTTCGGAAGTTGGGGTCGATGTCCTGAGCGGAGGTGCAAACTACACAGGTGTCGGAATCGGACAAATAGCTTATATAGGGGAGGTGTATGCTTCGATGGGTCGACTCCCCAGGTTGAGCGCACCGCGCCAACCTCAAAGACCCTACGGTATGGATGAAGTCGGAAGTTGGGTCCGATGACCGATTCGATTAGTAGGTATGCTCATGAGGTCGGAATTTGGGTCCGATGACCTGCCATGTGTAGGAAGGCGAATGTTGGCACTGTGCGTTGCAAGGTGCACACCAAGGCGCTGGTGCGGTCTTTTTAGTCGAGTTCGGAAGTTGGGGTCGATGTCCTGATCGGAGGTGCAAGCTACACAGGTGTGGGAATCGGACAAATAGCTTATATAGGGGAGGTGTATGCTTCGTTGGGTCGACTCCCCGGGTTGAGCGCACCGCGCCAACCTCAAAGACCCTACGGTATGGATGAAGTCGGAAGTTGGGTCCGATGACCGATTCGATATGTAGGCATACTCGCGAGGTCGGAATTTGGGTCCGATGACCTGCCATGTTGAGGAAGGCGAATGTTGGCACTGTGCGTTGCAAGGTGCGCACCAAGGCGCTGGTTCGGTCGTTGCAGGCGAGTTCGGAAGTTGGGGTCGATGTCCTGATCGGAGGTGCAAACTACACAGGTGTGGGAATCGGACAAATAGCTTATATAGGGGAGGTGTATGCTTCGTTGGGTCGACTCCCCGGGTTGAGCGCACCGCGCCAACCTCAAAGACCCTACGGTATGGATGAAGTCGGAAGTTGGGTCCGATGACCGATTCGATATGTAGGCATACTCGCGAGGTCGGAATTTGGGTCCGATGACCTGCCATGTGCAGGAAGGCGAATGTTGGGACTGTGCGTCGCAAGGTGCGCACCAAGGCGCTGGTGCCGTCGTTGCAGTCGAGTTCGGAAGTTGGGGTCGATGTCCTGGTCAGAGGTGCAAACTACACAGGTGTGGGAATCGGACAAATAGCTTATATAGGGGAGGTGTATGCTTCGATGGGTCGACTCCCCGGGTTGAGCGCACCGCGCCAACCTCAGAGACCCTACAGTATGGATGAAGTCGGAAGTTGGGTCCGATGACCGATTCGATACGTATGCATATTCGCGAGGTCTGAATTTGTGTCCGATGACCTGCCATGCGCAGGAAGGCGGAATTTGGGTCCGATGACCGAGTTGATGGCGTGCCATGCGCAGAAAGGCGGAATTTGGGTCCGATGACCGAGTTGATGTTGATGGCCCGCCATGCATAGGAAGGCGGAATTTGGGTCCGATGACCGATTTGAAGGCGTGCCATACGCAGAAAGGCGGAGTTTGGGTCCGATGACCGAGTTGATATTGATGGCCCGCCATGCGCAGGAAGGCAGAATTTGGGTCCGATGACCTGACATACGCATGGAGTCCGACTCGGGGGCCGATGTTCGATTCGATGACTTGCATTGTGGGTAAAGTCGGAAGTTGTGGTCTTTGACCCGATTCGATGACCAGACTTCGGCTGCTTGAGAATCGGACAAATAACTTATATAGGGGAGGTAGTGTTCTCGAGCATCCTCCCCCCGTGCCCGTTTATGTCGATTGATGCTGGTGCTCTACTGGTTGGAGAGCTCGGATGCAAAAATATTGCACCAGGATTTATCGATTGTGATGGACACGGCAAGTCTCCTGATTGCTATGCAGGAGCTCATCGTGAATCTCTATGCGGCCTTGGTATGGACTCGACCTGCGGAATGGTTCGGCAATGGTAGTCGCTCCAACACGTCCTTGCAGTGGCCACAGAGGTGATTCAACTAGAGCTCCAGTCTAGCTTTTGGGTTGCTTGGCGGACTGGTATAGCCGCGATCGAGTTCCGGCCATGAACGTTTTAGATAGCTCTTGGGCTTTCTGGGACGGAAGTCAGAAGTTTGGGCTGTTGTCCGATTTGATGACCATTCTTCGGATGTGTGAGAATCGGACAAATAACTTATATAGGGGACTGTGTTGTCTCACGCAGCCCCCTCCGTGCCCCTCTATCTCGACCGATGTTGGTGCTTGAAAGGGTTGGGATCGCTCGGATTTATAAACGTGCACCACCATTTGTCGAGTGTGAGGGACGCGGCAGGTCTCCTAAATGCTATGCGGGCGCTCTCTGAGAATCTCTATCCGGCCTCGACACAAACTAGTCTTGCTGAATGGTTTGGCACTGGTAGTCGATCTAACACGTCGTTGTTGTGGCCGCCTAGGCGATTCGATTCGAGCCCCCGTCTAGCTTTTGGGTTGCTTGGCGGATTTTGCCCTATCCGCAAGTGAGCTCGGTCCCTAAACGTTCGAGAAACCTGATTGCTATGTGCCGACTCTCTTTCTTGCGAGCCTCCATCTAGCTTTTGGGTCTCTACGGAACGGAAGTCGGAATCTGGGACCGTTGTTTGATTCGACGAGGCAGACTACGGTTGTGCGAGAATCGGACAAATAACTTATATAGGGGAGGTGTTGACTGGAGCATTCTCCCCCGTGCCCCTCTAACTCGACCAATGCTGGCGCTCGAACGGTGGTAGCGCTCGGATTTTCATTGAGCGCCAGCATTGGTCGATTTAGAGGGGCATGCGAGATTCCCGAATGCTATGCGAGGGCTCTAACGGAAATGTCTATTGGTTTCGGTATGGATGCAATTGCGAGTGGTTCGGCAAAGGTAGTCGTTCCGATGCGTCCATGTCGTGGCCAAATCGATAATTCGATTTGAGCCCTCGTATAGCATTTGGGTCTCTCGATGTGATTCCGCATTCCAGTCCCTTTGGGCACTGCTTGAGCCGCATCCCAGGGGGTTCCCTTCCCAATAATCTGCCTCGCAACCCGATTGCTATGCGGTGAGGCTCCTCGGCCGCCTCGGAACTATCTGTGTATCAGACGCATCGCGGGATAAGGGGTTGGCAACGGTAGTCGCCCCAAGCGCGTCCGATGCTTGGACCATTCCGAGGCGGCCCTGAAGCCTCTTCCGTCTAGCCGTTGGGTCCTTCTCGCCGCATCCCTCGCCTCGCACCCCGATTGCTATGCGGTGAGGCTCCTCGGCCGCCTTGGAACTATCTGTGTATCGGACGCGTCGCGGGATAAGGGGTTGTCACTGGTAGTCGCCCCAAGCGCGTCCGATGCTTGGACCATTCCGAGGCGGCCCTGAAGCCTCTTCCGTCTAGCCGTTGGGTCCTTCTCGCCGCATCCCTCGCCTCGCACCCCGATTGCTATGCGGTGAGGCTCCTCGGCCGCCTTGGAACTATCTGTGTATCGGACGCGTCGCGGGATAAGGGGTTGTCACTGGTAGTCGCCCCAAGCGCGTCCGATGCTTGGACCATTCCGAGGCGGCCCTGAAGCCTCTTCCGTCTAGCCGTTGGGTCCTTCTCGCCGCATCCCTCGCCTCGCACCCCGATTGCTATGCGGTGAGGCTCCTCGGCCGCCTTGGAACTATCTGTGTATCAGACGCGTCGCGGGATAAGGGGTTGTCACTGGTAGTCGCCCCAAGCGCGTCCGATGCTTGGACCATTCCGAGGCGGCCCTGAAGCCTCTTCCGTCTAGCCGTTGGGTCCTTCTCGCCGCATCCCTCGCCTCGCACCCCGATTGCTATGCGGTGAGGCTCCTCGGCCGCCTTGGAACTATCTGTGTATCGGACGCGTCGCGGGATAAGGGGTTGTCACTGGTAGTCGCCCCAAGCGCGTCCGATGCTTGGACCATTCCGAGGCGGCCCTGAAGCCTCTTCCGTCTAGCCGTTGGGTCCTTCTCGCCGCATCCCTCGCCTCGCACCCCGATTGCTATGCGGTGAGGCTCCTCGGCCGCCTTGGAACTATCTGTGTATCGGACGCGTCGCGGGATAAGGGGTTGTCACTGGTAGTCGCCCCAAGCGCGTCCGATGCTTGGACCATTCCGAGGCGGACCTGAAGCCTCTTCCCTCTAGCCGTTGGGGCTTTCTCGCCGCATCCCTCGCCTCGCACCCCGATTGCTATGCTGTGAGGCTCCTCGGCCGCCTCGGAACTATCTGTGTATCGGACGCATCGCGGGATAAGGGGTTGGCAGTGGTAGTCGCCCCAAGCGCGTCCGATGCTTGGACCATTCCGAGGCGGCCCTGAAGCCTCTTTCGTCAGCCGTTGGGGCCATCTCGCCGCATCCCCCACCTCGCACCACGATTGCTATGCTGTGAGGCTCCTCGGCCGCCTCGGAACTATCTGTGTATCGGACGCATCGCGGGATAAGGGGTTGGCAGTGGTAGTCGCCCCAAGCGCGTCCGATGCTTGGACTATTCCGAGGCGGCCCTGCAGCCTCTTCCGTGTAGCCTTTGGGGCCATCTCGCCGCATCCCTCGCCTCGCACCCCGATTGCTATGCGGTGAGGCTCATCGGCCGCCTGGGAACTATCTTCGTATCGGACGCATCGCGGGATAAGGGGTTGTCACTGGTAGTCGCCCCAAGCGCGTCCGATGCTTGGACTATTCCGAGGCGGCCCTGCAGCCTCTTCCGTCTAGCCGTTGGGGCCATCTCGCCGCATCCCCCACCTCCTCGGCTGCCTCGGAACTATCTGTGTATCGGACGCATCGCGGGATAAGGGGTTGGCAGTGGTAGTCGCCCCAAGCGCGTCCGATGCTTGGACTATTCCGAGGCGGCCCTGCAGCCTCTTCCGTCTAGCCTTTGGGGCCATCTCGCCGCATCCCTCACCTTGCACCCCGATTGCTATGCAGTGAGGCTCCTCGGCCGCCTGGGAACTATCTTCGTATCGGACGCATCGCGGGATAAGGGGTTGTCACTGGTAGTCGCCCCAAGGACGTCCGATGCTTGGACTATTCCGAGGCGGCCCTGCAGCCTCTTCCGTCTAGCCGTTGGGGCCATCTCGCCGCATCCCCCACCTCCTCGGCTGCCTCGGAACTATCTTCGTATCGGACGCATCGCGGGATAAGGGGTTGGCAGTGGTAGTCACCCCAAGCGCGTCCGATGCTTGGACTATTCCGAGGCGGCCCTGCAGCCTCTTCCGTCTAGCCTTTGGGGCCATCTCGCCGCATCCCTCGCCTCGCACCCCGATTGCTATGCGGTGAGGCTCCTCGGCCGCCTGGGAACTATCTTCGTATCGGACGCATCGCGGGATAAGGGGTTGTCACTGGTAGTCGCCCCAAGCGCGTCCGATGCTTGGACTATTCCGAGGCGGCCCTGCAGCCTCTTTCGTCTAACCGTTGGGGCCATCTCGCCGCATCCCCCACCTCGCACCCCGATTGCTATGCGGTGAGGCTCCTCGGCCGCCTTGGAACTATCTTCGTATCGGACGCATCGCGGGATAAGGGGTTGTCACTGGTAGTCGCCCCAAGCTGCGTCCGATGCTTGGACTATTCCGAGGCGGCCCTGTGGCCTCTTCCGTCTAGCCGTTGGGGCCATCTCGCCGCATCCCCCACCTCGCACCCCGATTGCTATGCGGTGAGGCTCCTCGGCCGCCTTGGAACTATCTTCGTATCGGACGCATCGCGAGATAAGGGGTTGTCACTGGTAGTCGCCCCAAGCACGTCCGATGCTTGGACTATTCCGAGGCGGCCCTGCAGCCTCTTCCGTCTAGCCGTTGGGGCCATCTCGCCGCATCCCCCACCTCGCACCCCGATTGCTATGCGGTGAGGCTCCTCGGCCGCCTTGGAACTATCTTCGTATCGGACGCATCGCGGGATAAGGGGTTGTCACTGGTAGTCGCCCCAAGCGCGTCCGATGCTTGGACTATTCCGAGGCGGCCCTGCAGCCTCTTCCGTCTAGCCGTTGGGGCCATCTCGCCGCATCCCCCACCTCGCACCCCGATTGCTATGCGGTGAGGCTCCTCGGCCGCCTTGGAACTATCTTCGTATCGGACGCATCGCGGGATAAGGGGTTGTCACTGGTAGTCGCCCCAAGCGCGTCCGATGCTTGGACTATTCCGAGGCGGCCCTGTGGCCTCCTCCGTCTAGCCGTTGGGGCCATCTCGCCGCATCCCCCCCCTTGCACCCGGATTGCTATGCGGTGAGGCTCCGATGCTTGGACTATTTCGAGGCGGCCCTGTGGCCTCTTCCGTCTAGCCGTTGGGGCCATCTCGCCGCATCCCCCCCCTTGCACCCGGATTGCTATGCGGTGAGGCTCCTGGGCCACCTTGGAACTATCTTCGTATCGGACGCATCGCGGGATAAGGGGTTGTCACTGGTAGTCGCCCCAAGCGCGTCCGATGCTTGGACTATTCCGAGGCGGCCCTGCAGCCTCTTTCGTCTAGCCGTTTGGGCCATCTCGCCGCATCCCCCACCTCGCACCCCGATTGCTATGCGGTGAGGCTCCTCGACCGCCTTGGAACTATCTTCGTATCGGACGCATCGCAGGATAAGGGGTTGTCACTGGTAGTCGCCCCAAGCGCGTCCGATGCTTGGACTATTTCGAGGCGGCCCTGCAGCCTCTTCCGTCTAGCCGTTGGGGCCATCTCGCCGCATCCCCCACCTCGCACCCCGATTGCTATGCGGTGATGCTCCTCGGCCGCTTTGGAACCATCTTCGAATCGGACGCATCGCGGGATAAGGGGTTGTCACTGGTAGTCGCCCCAAGCGCGTCCGATGCTTGGACCATTCCGAGGCGGCCCTGAAGCCTCTTCCGTCTAGCCGTTGGGGCCATCCGTCGCCTCGCACCCCCGATTGCTATGCG
Organism: Cryptomeria japonica; assembly: GCF_030272615.1. NCBI lineage: Eukaryota > Viridiplantae > Streptophyta > Pinopsida > Cupressales > Cupressaceae > Cryptomeria > Cryptomeria japonica. The sequence continues at coordinate 1,082,100 of NW_026728842.1, read as the reverse complement.
GTGAGGCTCCTCGGCCGCCTTGGAACCGTCTTCGTATCGGACGCATCGCGGGATAAGGGGTTGTCACTGGTAGTCGCCCCAAGCGCGTCCGATGCTCGGACCATTCCGAGGCGGCCCTGAAGCCTCTTCCGTCTAGCCATTGGGGCCATCTCGCCGCATCCGTCGCCTCGCACCCCCGATTGCTATGCGGTGAGGCTCCTCGGCCGCCTTGCAACCTTCTGTGTATCGGACGCATCGCGGGATAAGGGGTTGGCACTGGTAGTCGCCCCAAGCGCGTCCGATGCTTGGACCATACCGAGGTGGCCCTGAAGCCTCTTCCGTGTAGCCGTTGGGGCCTTCCCGCCCCATCCCTCGCCTCGCACCCCGATTGATATGCGGTGAGGCTCCTCGGCCGCGTTGGAACTATCTGTGTATCGGACGCATCGCGGGATAAGGGGTTGGCACTGGTAGTCGTCCCAATCGCGTCCGATGCTTGGACCATTCCGAGGCGGCCCTGCAGCCTCTTCCTAGTCGTCGGGGCCTTCCCGGCGCATCCTTCGCCTCGCATCCCGATTCCTATGCGGTGAGTCTTCTCGGCCGCCGCGGAACTATACCTGTTATCGCTACTGCATCCTTCGGCTGGTAACCTCCTCTGCCGCCTTGGAACGTTCTCTTTGTCGGACGCGTCGCGGGATAAGGGGTTGGCACTGGTAGTCGCCCCAAGCGCGCCTGATGCATAGACCGCTCCGAGTCGACCTTGCTTTCAGCCTCTCACATGCATAGACCTCTCTGAGTCGACCCTGCAGCCTCTCACGTTTAGCCTATGGAATCTCGCCTCACAACATGATTGCTATCCTTGATGCATCCCTTGCCTCGAGCCCTGATTGCTTTCTTGGCTGCATCCCTCCTCTCCTCACAGCCCAGTTGTCATCACTGCTTCATCCGTCGCTTCATGCATCTGGCTGCTGGGCCCTTCCCACCGCACACCTCGATTGCTATCTCTGCTGCATCACACACCCCGATTGCTATCTCTGCTACATCCCTCGGCTCTCACTTCTGCATCCTTCGCCTCACACCTCGATTGCTATCAATGCTGCATCTGTAAGCTCACACCCCGATTGCTATGCGGGGAGGCTCCTTGGCCGCCTTGGAAATTTCTCTGTGTCGGACGCACCGCGGGATAAGGGGTTGGCACTGGTAGTCGCCCCAAGTGCGCCCGACTCTTAGACCGCTTCGAGGTGACCTCGTAGCCTCTTTCGTCCAGGCTTCCTGCCTTCAACGCCCTTTTTACACCTCGATTGCTATGCGCGGGCTCCTTGGCGTCTATCACCTCTCTGCGAAGAGTGGCACGATGATTGTTGGGGTAAATCGTAGCAGTCCGATCTCTGGCCTTGGGCCATTGTGAGGGCTGATCGATTTCCTGTGCGCATCTCGTGTTCGCCCAGTAACAGACTCGACGACTTGTAATCGGTCTTGTTCCCGATTGTTCCTGGAGGTAGTCTTCGGAACTCTTGGATTTGACCTGTCACTCGAACTGTCCTCTTCCGAGGATGCTTGTGTGTGTGCGCTTGTGCCATTTCCTTGGCGGTATTAACGAGATATTAAAGAGCGGAGTGAGCGCCTCGCCCAGCTATGTTTGGGGCTCTCACTCCCTTACCCGGTGTGCGACCGCTTTGCACGTAGGTTGCGGAGCATCGCGACTCTTTCGATGTTTGGCGGTTGTCTTCCGGTGATGCGTTGGTCCCGAAGTGCACGTTACTAGCATTTCTGCCATTGTTCTCGATCTTTGGCACGTTCCTTCGTTGCAATTGGATATATATCTCCGTTTATACGCGCAGGCTTCTCCCGCCTATTCAGCGCTGTCCCACTCTCAGCACTCTCGTGGTCTCCTTGGCTTCTCTCTCCCGTGAGCGAGCTCTCTTCTCGAGTCTTTTCCATGTCCCATGGAGGTTGCCTTGCGAAATTCGGGCACACAAACGTGACCGGATAAGAGCGGAATTGCCTATGAGGAGAAGCTCACCTTAGGGAGCAGCAATGCCGAGTGTTTCGACAGAGGGTAGAGGGGGCGTTGTTTGGGCGGTTGCACAAAAGAGTGCTACGGTTGCACTGAAGGTTGCTTCC
>NW_026728842.1:1042500-1070000 GCF_030272615.1 Cryptomeria japonica | reverse complement strand
TTTTGTCGGAGCGTTTGGTGGGGTTTCTCGCACTGGCTCTTCCCAGGCCCGGTTGCCACCCTGGCGCGCACGAAGTCGGAAGTAGGGTTAATTGCCCGGGTGCGCACCTTTGCCAGGGTGGGCACCTTGCCTGGGCTGCGCACCAGGGCGGGCTCAAGATGGCACCCGCGTTCCGTTTTTTTCACTATCTTTCAAAACGGAAATTTCAAAATCTCCTTTTTTTTTTGCCTTTTCTGGAAATTAGTGAAGGCAGCGCATCAAAGGTGCGCACCCGGGAGCGCTACGAAGTGTGCTCCAAGGTGCGGCGTGCACGTTGTCGGAGCCCGGTTTGCCTCGGGTGCGCACCTCGCCTGCACCTTGGCCGGGGTGGGCACCTTGGCTGGGTTTGCCCAGGGTGCGCTCCGGAGCGGGGTTACTGGAGCGCCCCCTCTTTTTTTGTCAGAGCGTTTGGTGGGGTTTCTCGCATTGGCTCTTCCCAGGCCCGGTTGTTGGGTGCGCTCCCACCCTAGCGCGCGCGAGGTTGGAAGTTGGGTTAATTGCCCGGGCGCGCACCTTCGCCAGGGTGGGCACCTTGGTGCGCACACCTTGGCTGGGCTGCGCACCAGGGCGGGCTCAAGATGGCACCAGCATTCCCTTTTTTTCACTATCTTTCAAAACGGAAATTTTAAAATCTCGTTTTTTTTTGCCTTTTATGGAAATTAGTGAAGGCATCGCATCAAAGGTGCGCACCTCGCTGCCCACCTTGGTGTGCTCCGAGGTGCCCACCACGGTGCGAACCCGGGAGCGCCCCGATGTGTGCTCCAAGGTGCGGCGTGCACGAAGTCGGACCCCGGTTTGCCCCGGGTGCGCACCTCGCGTGCACCTTGGTGCGCACACCTTGGCTGGGTTGCGCGCCCTGGTGGGCACCATGGTGCGCACCAAGGAGCGCTCCGAAGTGTGCTCCAAGGTGCGCCGTGCACGAAGTCGGAGCCCGGTTTGCCCCGGGTGCGCACCTCGCGTGCACCTTCGCCGCGGTGGGCACCATGGCGTGCACGAAGTCGGAGCCCGGTTTGCCCCGGGTGCGCACCTCGCGTGCACCTTCGCCGGAGTGGGCACCTTGGTGTGCAGACCTTGGCTGGGTTGCGCGCCCTGGTGGGCACCATGGTGCGCACCAAGGAGCGCTCCGAAGTGTGCTCCAAGGTGCGGCCTGCACGAAGTCGGAGCCCGGTTTGCCCCGGGTGTGCACCTCGGGTGGGCACCTTGGTGCGCATGCCTTGCCTGGGCTGCGCACCAGGGCGGGCTCAAGATGGCACCCGCGTTCCTTTTTTTTCACTATCTTTCAAAACGGAAATTTTAAAATCTCATTTTTTTTTGCCTTTTTCTAGAAATTAGTGAAGGCAGCGCATCAAAGGTGCGCACCTCGCTGCCCACCACGGTGCGCAACGCCGGTGGGCACCCGGGAGTGCTTCGAAGTGTGCTCCAAGGTGCTGCGTGCACGTTGTCGGAGCCCGGTTTGCCCCGGGTGCGCACCTCGCGTGCACCTTCGTCGGGGTGGGCACCTTGGCTGGGTTTGCCCCGGCTGCGCTCCGAAGCGGGGTTATTGGAGCGCCGCCTCTTTTTTTGTCGGAGCGTTTGGTGGGGTTTCTCGCATTGGCTCTTCCCAGGCCCGGTTGCCACCCTGGCGCGCACGAAGTCGGAAGTAGGGTTAATTGCCCGGGTGCGCACCTTTGCCAGGGTGGGCACCTTGCCTGGGCTGCGCACCAGGGCGGGCTCAAGATGGCACCCGCGTTCCGTTTTTTTCACTATCTTTCAAAACGGAAATTTCAAAATCTCCTTTTTTTTTTGCCTTTTCTGGAAATTAGTGAAGGCAGCGCATCAAAGGTGCGCACCCGGGAGCGCTACGAAGTGTGCTCCAAGGTGCGGCGTGCACGTTGTCGGAGCCCGGTTTGCCTCGGGTGCGCACCTCGCCTGCACCTTGGCCGGGGTGGGCACCTTGGCTGGGTTTGCCCAGGGTGCGCTCCGGAGCGGGGTTACTGGAGCGCCCCCTCTTTTTTTGTCAGAGCGTTTGGTGGGGTTTCTCGCATTGGCTCTTCCCAGGCCCGGTTGTTGGGTGCGCTCCCACCCTGGCGCGCGCGAGGTTGGAAGTTGGGTTAATTGCCCGGGCGCGCACCTTCGCCAGGGTGGGCACCTTGGTGCGCACACCTTGGCTGGGCTGCGCACCAGGGCGGGCTCAAGATGGCACCAGCATTCCCTTTTTTTCACTATCTTTCAAAACGGAAATTTTAAAATCTCGTTTTTTTTTGCCTTTTATGGAAATTAGTGAAGGCATCGCATCAAAGGTGCGCACCTCGCTGCCCACCTTGGTGTGCTCCGAGGTGCCCACCACGGTGCGAACCCGGGAGCGCCCCGATGTGTGCTCCAAGGTGCGGCGTGCACGAAGTCGGACCCCGGTTTGCCCCGGGTGCGCACCTCGCGTGCACCTTGGTGCGCACACCTTGGCTGGGTTGCGCGCCCTGGTGGGCACCATGGTGCGCACCAAGGAGCGCTCCGAAGTGTGCTCCAAGGTGCGCTGTGCACGAAGTCGGAGCCCGGTTTGCCCCGGGTGCGCACCTCGCGTGCACCTTCGCCGCGGTGGGCACCATGGCGTGCACGAAGTCGGAGCCCGGTTTGCCCCGGGTGCGCACCTCGCGTGCACCTTCGCCGGGGTGGGCACCTTGGTGTGCAGACCTTGGCTGGGTTGCGCGCCCTGGTGGGCACCATGGTGCGCACCAAGGAGCGCTCCGAAGTGTGCTCCAAGGTGCGGCCTGCACGAAGTCGGAGCCCGGTTTGCCCCGGGTGTGCACCTCGGGTGGGCACCTTGGTGCGCATGCCTTGCCTGGGCTGCGCACCAGGGCGGGCTCAAGATGGCACCCGCGTTCCTTTTTTTTCACTATCTTTCAAAACGGAAATTTTAAAATCTCATTTTTTTTTGCCTTTTTCTGGAAATTAGTGAAGGCAGCGCATCAAAGGTGCGCACCTCGCTGCCCACCACGGTGCGCAACGCCGGTGGGCACCCGGGAGTGCTTCGAAGTGTGCTCCAAGGTGCTGCGTGCACGTTGTCGGAGCCCGGTTTGCCCCGGGTGCGCACCTCGCGTGCACCTTCGTCGGGGTGGGCACCTTGGCTGGGTTTGCCCCGGCTGCGCTCCGAAGCGGGGTTATTGGAGCGCCGCCTCTTTTTTTGTCGGAGCGTTTGGTGGGGTTTCTCGCATTGGCTCTTCCCAGGCCCGGTTGCCACCCTGGCGCGCACGAAGTCGGAAGTAGGGTTAATTGCCCGGGTGCGCACCTTTGCCAGGGTGGGCACCTTGCCTGGGCTGCGCACCAGGGCGGGCTCAAGATGGCACCCGCGTTCCGTTTTTTTCACTATCTTTCAAAACGGAAATTTCAAAATCTCCTTTTTTTTTTGCCTTTTCTGGAAATTAGTGAAGGCAGCGCATCAAAGGTGCGCACCCGGGAGCGCTACGAAGTGTGCTCCAAGGTGCGGCGTGCACGTTGTCGGAGCCCGGTTTGCCTCGGGTGCGCACCTCGCCTGCACCTTGGCCGGGGTGGGCACCTTGGCTGGGTTTGCCCAGGGTGCGCTCCGGAGCGGGGTTACTGGAGCGCCCCCTCTTTTTTTGTCAGAGCGTTTGGTGGGGTTTCTCGCATTGGCTCTTCCCAGGCCCGGTTGTTGGGTGCGCTCCCACCCTAGCGCGCGCGAGGTTGGAAGTTGGGTTAATTGCCCGGGCGCGCACCTTCGCCAGGGTGGGCACCTTGGTGCGCACACCTTGGCTGGGCTGCGCACCAGGGCGGGCTCAAGATGGCACCAGCATTCCCTTTTTTTCACTATCTTTCAAAACGGAAATTTTAAAATCTCGTTTTTTTTTGCCTTTTATGGAAATTAGTGAAGGCATCGCATCAAAGGTGCGCACCTCGCTGCCCACCTTGGTGTGCTCCGAGGTGCCCACCACGGTGCGAACCCGGGAGCGCCCCGATGTGTGCTCCAAGGTGCGGCGTGCACGAAGTCGGACCCCGGTTTGCCCCGGGTGCGCACCTCGCGTGCACCTTGGTGCGCACACCTTGGCTGGGTTGCGCGCCCTGGTGGGCACCATGGTGCGCACCAAGGAGCGCTCCGAAGTGTGCTCCAAGGTGCGCCGTGCACGAAGTCGGAGCCCGGTTTGCCCCGGGTGCGCACCTCGCGTGCACCTTCGCCGCGGTGGGCACCATGGCGTGCACGAAGTCGGAGCCCGGTTTGCCCCGGGTGCGCACCTCGCGTGCACCTTCGCCGGGGTGGGCACCTTGGTGTGCAGACCTTGGCTGGGTTGCGCGCCCTGGTGGGCACCATGGTGCGCACCAAGGAGCGCTCCGAAGTGTGCTCCAAGGTGCGGCCTGCACGAAGTCGGAGCCCGGTTTGCCACCCTGGCGCGCACGAAGTCGGAAGTAGGGTTAATTGCCCGGGTGCGCACCTTTGCCAGGGTGGGCACCTTGCCTGGGCTGCGCACCAGGGCGGGCTCAAGATGGCACCCGCGTTCCCTTTTTTTCACTATCTTTCAAAACGGAAATTTCAAAATCTCCTTTTTTTTTTGCCTTTTCTGGAAATTAGTGAAGGCAGCGCATCAAAGGTGCGCACCCGGGAGCGCTACGAAGTGTGCTCCAAGGTGCGGCGTGCACGTTGTCGGAGCCCGGTTTGCCCCGGGTGCGCACCTCGCCTGCACCTTGGCCGGGGTGGGCACCTTGGCTGGGTTTGCCCAGGGTGCGCTCCGGAGCGGGGTTACTGGAGCGCCCCCTCTTTTTTTGTCAGAGCGTTTGGTGGGGTTTCTCGCATTGGCTCTTCCCAGGCCCGGTTGTTGGGTGCGCTCCCACCCTGGCGCGCGCGAGGTTGGAAGTTGGGTTAATTGCCCGGGCGCGCACCTTCGCCAGGGTGGGCACCTTGGTGCGCACACCTTGGCTGGGCTGCGCACCAGGGCGGGCTCAAGATGGCACCAGCATTCCCTTTTTTTCACTATCTTTCAAAACGGAAATTTTAAAATCTCGTTTTTTTTTGCCTTTTATGGAAATTAGTGAAGGCATCGCATCAAAGGTGCGCACCTCGCTGCCCACCTTGGTGTGCTCCGAGGTGCCCACCACGGTGCGAACCCGGGAGCGCCCCGATGTGTGCTCCAAGGTGCGGCGTGCACGAAGTCGGACCCCGGTTTGCCCCGGGTGCGCACCTCGCGTGCACCTTGGTGCGCACACCTTGGCTGGGTTGCGCGCCCTGGTGGGCACCATGGTGCGCACCAAGGAGCGCTCCGAAGTGTGCTCCAAGGTGCGCCGTGCACGAAGTCGGAGCCCGGTTTGCCCCGGGTGCGCACCTCGCGTGCACCTTCGCCGCAGTGGGCACCATGGCGTGCACGAAGTCGGAGCCCGGTTTGCCCCGGGTGCGCACCTCGCGTGCACCTTCGCCGGGGTGGGCACCTTGGTGTGCAGACCTTGGCTGGGTTGCGCGCCCTGGTGGGCACCATGGTGCGCACCAAGGAGCGCTCCGAAGTGTGCTCCAAGGTGCGGCCTGCACGAAGTCGGAGCCCGGTTTGCCACCCTGGCGCGCACGAAGTCGGAAGTAGGGTTAATTGCCCGGGTGCGCACCTTTGCCAGGGTGGGCACCTTGCCTGGGCTGCGCACCAGGGCGGGCTCAAGATGGCACCCGCGTTCCATTTTTTTCACTATCTTTCAAAACGGAAATTTCAAAATCTCCTTTTTTTTTTGCCTTTTCTGGAAATTAGTGAAGGCAGCGCATCAAAGGTGCGCACCCGGGAGCGCTACGAAGTGTGCTCCAAGGTGCGGCGTGCACGTTGTCGGAGCCCGGTTTGCCCCGGGTGCGCACCTCGCCTGCACCTTGGCCGGGGTGGGCACCTTGGCTGGGTTTGCCCAGGGTGCGCTCCGAAGCGGGGTTACTGGAGCGCCCCCTCTTTTTTTGTCAGAGCGTTTGGTGGGGTTTCTCGCATTGGCTCTTCCCAGGCCCGGTTGTTGGGTGCGCTCCCACCCTGGCGCGCGCGAGGTTGGAAGTTGGGTTAATTGCCCGGGCGCGCACCTTCGCCAGGGTGGGCACCTTGGTGCGCACACCTTGGCTGGGCTGCGCACCAGGGCGGGCTCAAGATGGCACCAGCATTCCCTTTTTTTCACTATCTTTCAAAACGGAAATTTTAAAATCTCGTTTTTTTTTGCCTTTTATGGAAATTAGTGAAGGCATCGCATCAAAGGTGCGCACCTCGCTGCCCACCTTGGTGTGCTCCGAGGTGCCCACCACGGTGCGAACCCGGGAGCGCCCCGATGTGTGCTCCAAGGTGCGGCGTGCACGAAGTCGGACCCCGGTTTGCCCCGGGTGCGCACCTCGCGTGCACCTTGGTGCGCACACCTTGGCTGGGTTGCGCGCCCTGGTGGGCACCATGGTGCGCACCAAGGAGCGCTCCGAAGTGTGCTCCAAGGTGCGCCGTGCACGAAGTCGGAGCCCGGTTTGCCCCGGGTGCGCACCTCGCGTGCACCTTCGCCGCGGTGGGCACCATGGCGTGCACGAAGTCGGAGCCCGGTTTGCCCCGGGTGCGCACCTCGCGTGCACCTTCGCCGGGGTGGGCACCTTGGTGTGCAGACCTTGGCTGGGTTGCGCGCCCTGGTGGGCACCATGGTGCGCACCAAGGAGCGCTCCGAAGTGTGCTCCAAGGTGCGGCCTGCACGAAGTCGGAGCCCGGTTTGCCCCGGGTGTGCACCTCGGGTGGGCACCTTGGTGCGCATGCCTTGCCTGGGCTGCGCACCAGGGCGGGCTCAAGATGGCACCCGCGTTCCTTTTTTTTCACTATCTTTCAAAACGGAAATTTTAAAATCTCATTTTTTTTTGCCTTTTTCTGGAAATTAGTGAAGGCAGCGCATCAAAGGTGCGCACCTCGCTGCCCACCACGGTGCGCAACGCCGGTGGGCACCCGGGAGTGCTTCGAAGTGTGCTCCAAGGTGCTGCGTGCACGTTGTCGGAGCCCGGTTTGCCCCGGGTGCGCTCCTCGCGTGCACCTTCGTCGGGGTGGGCACCTTGGCTGGGTTTGCCCCGGCTGCGCTCCGAAGCGGGGTTATTGGAGCGCCGCCTCTTTTTTTGTCGGAGCGTTTGGTGGGGTTTCTCGCATTGGCTCTTCCCAGGCCCGGTTGCCACCCTGGCGCGCACGAAGTCGGAAGTAGGGTTAATTGCCCGGGTGCGCACCTTTGCCAGGGTGGGCACCTTGCCTGGGCTGCGCACCAGGGCGGGCTCAAGATGGCACCCGCGTTCCGTTTTTTTCACTATCTTTCAAAACGGAAATTTCAAAATCTCCTTTTTTTTTTGCCTTTTCTGGAAATTAGTGAAGGCAGCGCATCAAAGGTGCGCACCCGGGAGCGCTACGAAGTGTGCTCCAAGGTGCGGCGTGCACGTTGTCGGAGCCCGGTTTGCCCCGGGTGCGCACCTCGCCTGCACCTTGGCCGGGGTGGGCACCTTGGCTGGGTTTGCCCAGGGTGCGCTCCGAAGCGGGGTTACTGGAGCGCCCCCTCTTTTTTTGTCAGAGCGTTTGGTGGGGTTTCTCGCATTGGCTCTTCCCAGGCCCGGTTGTTGGGTGCGCTCCCACCCTGGCGCGCGCGAGGTTGGAAGTTGGGTTAATTGCCCGGGCGCGCACCTTCGCCAGGGTGGGCACCTTGGTGCGCACACCTTGGCTGGGCTGCGCACCAGGGCGGGCTCAAGATGGCACCAGCATTCCCTTTTTTTCACTATCTTTCAAAACGGAAATTTTAAAATCTCGTTTTTTTTTGCCTTTTATGGAAATTAGTGAAGGCATCGCATCAAAGGTGCGCACCTCGCTGCCCACCTTGGTGTGCTCCGAGGTGCCCACCACGGTGCGAACCCGGGAGCGCCCCGATGTGTGCTCCAAGGTGCGGCGTGCACGAAGTCGGACCCCGGTTTGCCCCGGGTGCGCACCTCGCGTGCACCTTGGTGCGCACACCTTGGCTGGGTTGCGCGCCCTGGTGGGCACCATGGTGCGCACCAAGGAGCGCTCCGAAGTGTGCTCCAAGGTGCGCCGTGCACGAAGTCGGAGCCCGGTTTGCCCCGGGTGCGCACCTCGCGTGCACCTTCGCCGCGGTGGGCACCATGGCGTGCACGAAGTCGGAGCCCGGTTTGCCCCGGGTGCGCACCTCGCGTGCACCTTCGCCGGGGTGGGCACCTTGGTGTGCAGACCTTGGCTGGGTTGCGCGCCCTGGTGGGCACCATGGTGCGCACCAAGGAGCGCTCCGAAGTGTGCTCCAAGGTGCGGCCTGCACGAAGTCGGAGTCCGGTTTGCCCCGGGTGCGCACCATGGCGTGCACGAAGTCGGAGCCCGGTTTGCCCCGGGTGCGCACCTCGCGTGCACCTTCGCCGGGGTGGGCACCTCGGCTGGTTTGCGCGCCCTGGTGCGCACCAAGGAGCGCTCCGAAGTGTGCTCCAAGGTGCGGCGTGCACGAAGTCGGAGCCCGGTTTGCCCCGGGTGCGCACCTCGCGTGCACCTTCGCCGCGGTGGGCACCTTGGCTGGGTTGGGCACCATTGAGCGCTCCGAAGTTTGCTCCAAGGTGCGCACCATGGCCCTCCAAGGTGCGCAGCATGGCGTGCACGAAGTCGGAGCCCGGTTTGCCCCGGGTGCGCACCTCGCGTGCACCTTCGCCAGGGTGGGCACCTCGGTGCGCACACCTTCTCAATGTTTTCTTGCCTTTTCTGGAAATTGGTGAAGGCAGCGCATCAAAGGTGCGCACCTCGGTGTGCTCCGAGGTGCGAACCCGAGAGCGCTTCGAGGTGCGCACGAAGTCAAAAGTCGGGTTAATTGCATTGTTTTCCCCGGGTGCGCTCCGAGGTGCGCAACATCGGTGCGCACCAAGGAGGGCTCCGAAGTGTGCTCCAAGGTGCGCACGATGGCGTGCACCTCTGGTGCGCACGATTCGGAGCTCGGTTTGCCCGGGGTGCGCACACCTTGGCTGGGTTGCGCACCTTTTGTGCGCTCCATGGTGCGTACGAAGTCGGAGCTCGGTTTGCCCCGGGTGCGCACCTTGATGCGCACGCCTTGGCTGGGCTGCGCACCTTGGTGGGCGCCTCCAAGGTGCGCACGAAGTCGAAGCTCGGTTTGCCCCGGGTGCGCACCTTGGTGGGCGCCATGGTGCACTCCGAGGTGCCCAAGATTGGTGCGCACCAAGGAGCGCTCCGAAGTGCGCTCCAAGGTGCGCAGGTGCGCGCGAAGTCGAAAGTTGGGTTAATTGTCCGGTTTGCCTCGGGTGCGCACCTTGCGTGCACCTTCGCCAGGGTGGGCGCCTTGGTGCGCACACCTTGGCTGGGCTGCGCACCCGGGCGCGCACACCTTGGCACCCGCGTTTCCTTCATTTTAAATTTTTTTTTTTTACAATCTCTCAAGTGGGAAATTCTATAATCTCAACTTTTTTTGCCTTTTCAGGAAACTTTTGAATGGAGCGCATCATTGGTGCGCTCCGAAGTGTGCTCCAAGGTGCGCACCTCTGGTGCGCTCCAAAGCTCTCTCCAGCTGCGTGCACCTGCCCCGGGCGCGCACCCGGCCCCGCCCAGCTTCGCTCACCTGTCCCGGGCGTCTGGTGCGGAACCTTAGAGTAAGAAACATCACCGTGCACCTTGGCCAACGTGCGCGACTCGACCGAGCGCGCACTGGCCGAGGTGCACACCGATTTCACCTGGGTGCGCGCGCAGCACCTCGGGCGCACCGGGGTGCGCGCACAACGCCCGGGTTGCACCGTGGCCTGTGTGCTCGGGGCGCCTCGGGTGCGCGCTCGGTGTCGCCCCGGCGCGCGCGGTAGTGCGGGCAACGCACCCCGGCCCGGCCCGGCCCCGACGAGAACGCAAACGGGCAAAAGGTTAATTCAAATAGCATTGCGACGCCCGGCGAAAAACTAAAAAAGGGTGCAACACCGGGACTTCCCGGGAGGTCACCCATCCCAGTACTACTCCGGCCCAAGCGCGCTTAACTGCGGAGTTCTGATGGGATCCGGTGCACTAACGCTGGTATGATCGCACCCGTTATGAGCTTGTCGCAGTGTGTACTTAGCAAACCGCGACCCACGTGCGAATCCACCCCGGCCACCCACCCCCGTCGAGGTGCACACCCTCCCTCGCGAAGTGCGCCCCGTTCGCCAAGTGTGAGCCCTGCCCGGGTGCACGCACCTTGCTAGGGCATCGGGTGTGCACCCGGCCCGGCCTACGTGCGTGCACCTGGACGGGGCGTCGTGTGCGTGCAGTGTCCCGTCTGCAACGCGGTGCCCACACACCACCTCGGGCGCAACGACCTGCGCTCACATGTGGGCCGAGTGCACCTTGGTGCATGTTCGGGGCGCCTCGGGTGCACGCTCGATCTTGCCCCGGTGCACCAAGGCGCTCGGTTTGCCCCGGGTGCGCACTTGGTGCAAGGTGGGCACCCAAAATAGGGATCAAGCACCAAAACACAAGTTTCGGGATGCAAAATGGGACCCAAGGACCACAAATGCGTTCCAAGACCCATGATGGGTCCACGAGAACAAAAATGTGTTCCGAGACTTAATAAACAAATATTGGGTTTTAGGAGAAGAAACATGCTCTGATGCCCAAAACGAGAATCGACCCCGAAAAGGCCACAGGCCAAAAGTGGGATGCGAGACAAAAAAAAATGGGACCCGAGGACCAAAATTGGGTTCCCAGGTCGAAGACAGGGCAACCGGACAAGAAACGACCTCTAAGGCTCGAAATGAGTCCCGACGACTAAAACTTGACAAGAAGCACCCATCAGGCACCCAACTCGACACCCATGGGATGCCGACCCACCCGGGCTTCCACCTAGCACACCTTGGCACCCACCCACCCTCACACCCAACCTCGCACCCAACTTAGCACCTTTGAACCCACATTGGCACTCACCCTGACCCTGGCACCTTGGAACCCACATTGGCACTCACCTTGACCCTGGCACCCACCTTTGCACTCACCTTGGGACCCACCCTGGCTCCCACCTCGGCACCCACCCAGACACCCACCTTGGTTCCTTGGCACCCACCTTGGATCCTTGGCACCCACCCCGACACCCACCTTGGCACGCAACTTGGCTACTTGCCACCCACCTTGGCTCCTTGAAGCCCACCCCGACAACCACCCCGTGACCTACCCTGGCTAGGGTTGGTGCACACCCACCCTGGTGCCCACCTTGGCACCCACCCTATGACCCACCTTGGCACGCACCTTAGTACCCACCCCGTTACCCACCCTAGGACCCACCCCGTGACCCACCTTGGCCAGGGTGGGTGCACCCACCCTGGTGCCCACCTTGGCACCCACCCATCCTAGCACCCAGCCTGTGACCGGGCTTGGAACCCAACCTTGCACCCGTCTTGGCCAGTGTGGGTGCGCACCCATCCTGGCACCCACGTTGTGACACACCCTTTAACCCACGCACCCTAGCACCCACGTTGGCACCCACCTTGGAACCCAACTTGGCACCCACCTCGGCACCCACCTTGACACTTGTGGACCCACCTTGCCACTCACCCTAGCATCGACCCATCCTAGCACCCACCCTGGCACCTTTGCACCCTAGCACTCACCCATCCTAGCACCTAACCTGTGACCCACCTTGACACTCACCCTCGCACCCACCTTGGAACCCAACCTAGCACCCACCCACCCTGACACCAACCCTAGCACCTACCCACCCTTGCACCCACCCTGTGACCCATCTTGGCACCCACCCATCCTACCACTCAACCTATCACCCACCTTCTCACCCACCTTGGCATCCACCTTAGCACCCACCCACACTGGCACCTTGGCACCCACCTCGGGCAAGGTGGGTGCACACCCACCCTGGCACCCAATTTAGAACCCACCGAGCATGTTACCCACCTTGGCACCCACATTGCAGCCCACCCTAGTACCCACCCTATGACCCACATTGGCATCCACACCCTAGCACCCAGGCACCTCGACACCCGCCTTGACACCCACCCTAGCACTGAACCTGTGACCCACCTTGGAACTCACCCTAGAACCCACCCACCCTGTGAACCACCTTGGCATCCACCTTAGCACCCACCCACCTTGGCACCCACTCTAGCACTCACCCATCCTAACACCCAACTTGTTACCCACCTTGGCACCCGCCCTCGCGTCCACCTTGAAACCCACCCTAGCACCCACCCACGCAGGAGCCCACCTTGGCACCCAACCTAACACCCACGCATCCTGGCACCCAACTTGTGACCCACCTTGGAACCCACCCTAGTACCCACCTTTGAACCCACTATATCACCAACCCACCTTGGCACCCACCCTATGACCCTCTTTGGAATCCACCCTAGCACGCACCCACCCTGGCACCCACCATGGAGCGCACCCTAGCACCCACCCACCTCGGCACGCACCTCAACACCCACCTTGGTGTGCGCACTGCGCCAACCTCTCAAAGACCCTATGTGGTGCGCTCCAAAGTGTACACCTTTGGTGCGCTCCAAGGTGCGCACCTTTGGTGCACACCAAAGTGTGCACCGAGGTGAGCACCAAAGTGCACTCCAGGGTGCACACCAAGGCGCGCACCTTTGGTGCGGTCAATGCAAACGAATTCGGAAGTTGGGGTCGATGTCGTAATCGCTGCTGCAGACTACACGTATGAGAATCGGACAAATAGCTTTATATAGGGGAGGTGTTGCGTTTGATGGGTCGACTCCCCTGGTTGTGTGCACTGCACCAACTTCAAAGACCCTGTCTTGTTTAAGAAGTCAAAAGTTGGGGTGGATGTCCTAATCATTGCTGCAGTCTACGCATGTATGAGAATCAGACAAATAGCTTATATAGGGGAGGTGTTGCATTCGGTGGGTTGACTCCCCTGGTTGTGCGCACTGCGCCAACCTCAAAGACCTTGTTTTCGTTTAGAAGCCGAAAGTTGGGGTCGATGTCCTAATTGCTCTTGCAGGCTACGCATGTATGAGAATCAGACAAATAGCTTATATAGGGGAGGTGTTGGGTTTGATGGGTCGACTCCCCTGGTTGTGCGCATTGCGCCAACCTCAAAGACCCTGCATTGCGGATGAAGTCGAAAGTCAGAGTTTGGTGTGCTACAAGGTGTGGTCGAAGGTGCTCACCTAGGTGTGCACCTTTGGAGCGCAGGAAAAGTGCCCTCCAAAAGTGCGCACCTTTGGAGTGCACAAAAGTGCCCTCCAAAAGTGCGCACCTTTGGAGCGCAGAAAAGTGCCCTCCAAAAAGTGCCCTCCAAAAGTGCGCACCTTTGGAGCGCAGAAAAGTGCCCTCCAAAAAGTGCCCTCCAAAAGTGCGCACCTTTGGAGCGCAGAAAAGTGCCCTCCAAAAAGTGCCCTCCAAAAGTGCGCACCTTTGGAGCGCAGAAAAGTGCCCTCCAAAAAGTGCCCTCCAAAAGTGCGCACCTTTGGAGCGCAGAAAAGTGCCCTCCAAAAAGTGCCCTCCAAAAGTGCGCACCTTTGGAGCGCAGAAAAGTGCCCTCCAAAAAGTGCCCTCCAAAAGTGCGCACCTTTGGAGCGCAGAAAAGTGCCCTCCAAAAAGTGCCCTCCAAAAGTGCGCACCTTTGGAGCGCAGAAAAGTGCCCTCCAAAAAGTGCCCTCCAAAAGTGCGCACCTTTGGAGCGCAGAAAAGTGCCCTCCAAAAAGTGCCCTCCAAAAGTGCGCACTTTTGGTGCGCACCAAAAGTGCGCACTTTTGGTGCGCACCAAAAGTGCGCACTTTTGGTGCGCACCAAGGCGCTGGTTCGGTCGTTGCAGGCGAGTTCGGAAGTTGGGGTCGATGTCCTGAGCGGAGGTGCAAACTACACAGGTGTCGGAATCGGACAAATAGCTTATATAGGGGAGGTGTATGCTTCGATGGGTCGACTCCCCAGGTTGAGCGCACCGCGCCAACCTCAAAGACCCTACGGTATGGATGAAGTCGGAAGTTGGGTCCGATGACCGATTCGATTAGTAGGTATGCTCATGAGGTCGGAATTTGGGTCCGATGACCTGCCATGTGTAGGAAGGCGAATGTTGGCACTGTGCGTTGCAAGGTGCACACCAAGGCGCTGGTGCGGTCTTTTTAGTCGAGTTCGGAAGTTGGGGTCGATGTCCTGATCGGAGGTGCAAGCTACACAGGTGTGGGAATCGGACAAATAGCTTATATAGGGGAGGTGTATGCTTCGTTGGGTCGACTCCCCGGGTTGAGCGCACCGCGCCAACCTCAAAGACCCTACGGTATGGATGAAGTCGGAAGTTGGGTCCGATGACCGATTCGATATGTAGGCATACTCGCGAGGTCGGAATTTGGGTCCGATGACCTGCCATGTTGAGGAAGGCGAATGTTGGCACTGTGCGTTGCAAGGTGCGCACCAAGGCGCTGGTTCGGTCGTTGCAGGCGAGTTCGGAAGTTGGGGTCGATGTCCTGATCGGAGGTGCAAACTACACAGGTGTGGGAATCGGACAAATAGCTTATATAGGGGAGGTGTATGCTTCGTTGGGTCGACTCCCTGGGTTGAGCGCACCGCGCCAACCTCAAAGACCCTACGGTATGGATGAAGTCGGAAGTTGGGTCCGATGACCGATTCGATATGTAGGCATACTCGCGAGGTCGGAATTTGGGTCCGATGACCTGCCATGTGCAGGAAGGCGAATGTTGGGACTGTGCGTCGCAAGGTGCGCACCAAGGCGCTGGTGCCGTCGTTGCAGTCGAGTTCGGAAGTTGGGGTCGATGTCCTGGTCAGAGGTGCAAACTACACAGGTGTGGGAATCGGACAAATAGCTTATATAGGGGAGGTGTATGCTTCGATGGGTCGACTCCCCGGGTTGAGCGCACCGCGCCAACCTCAGAGACCCTACAGTATGGATGAAGTCGGAAGTTGGGTCCGATGACCGATTCGATACGTATGCATATTCGCGAGGTCTGAATTTGTGTCCGATGACCTGCCATGCGCAGGAAGGCGGAATTTGGGTCCGATGACCGAGTTGATGGCGTGCCATGCGCAGAAAGGCGGAATTTGGGTCCGATGACCGAGTTGATGTTGATGGCCCGCCATGCATAGGAAGGCGGAATTTGGGTCCGATGACCGATTTGAAGGCGTGCCATACGCAGAAAGGCGGAGTTTGGGTCCGATGACCGAGTTGATATTGATGGCCCGCCATGCGCAGGAAGGCAGAATTTGGGTCCGATGACCTGACATACGCATGGAGTCCGACTCGGGGGCCGATGTTCGATTCGATGACTTGCATTGTGGGTAAAGTCGGAAGTTGTGGTCTTTGACCCGATTCGATGACCAGACTTCGGCTGCTTGAGAATCGGACAAATAACTTATATAGGGGATGTCACGGGCTTTGGGAGTTAAGCCTGTGCGGCACCGACAAGTCCCGACCCGACTCGGATCTGTTCAAGGTCAGAGACCTTCGGCCTACGCCTCGTCCCTTCCAATATTGCGCTAAAGCGGAATGCACAATGAAAATGCAGATCGACTTGCTCCCAGAATGCATAAAAGGATACGATGCAATGCGGAATAAAATAGACAACACAACATTCAAAGGTGGGGCGAGGTGCCCATATCCTTTATTATTATCCTCAAAGATTACAATGCTGGATAGAACTCGGTATTGAGAAATACCGGTCGCCCCCAAATGGATTGCCCAGCCAGCCAATCTGACTCGGACAAGTTACAAAGAGTCCCTTCGACTCAGACTGGGATCGGCTCGCTCGAGAGGAGAACCAGTTAGCTCCTCGAGGTGCCAGATCGCCAAGTCACAAGACCCCAATGCTCGCCTGAGCAATAAAGTCCCTCGCTGCAATACTCGCACTCAGACTTGCGACGCCGAAGACTCGCATCTGTCTGCTCGTCTGCTCGCTGCCGAATGCTTGATCGCTGATGATCCTGATTCTGAATCTGCTTCTGCTTGCCAAGAATGAGCATCCCGCTCATCTTATATACTGGAGGGTCGGACCCAAATAAAAGAGCCGTTGGGCGGATAGGGCCGGCCCAAAAGGAATCCCGCCAATGGAAAATTAGCGCCCCTATAGGTCCGGACTCATATGAGTTAAGTCCGCGCTAAGAAGAACATCGGCCAAGTCCCATGTCGGCCCCCGCCAAGGAAATAAAACATATCGGCCCCGCCGATGAAATGAATTAAGTCGGCTGTGTGAAACACCAATTCCATGTCGGCTATGCAAAAGAAAGAGTTCCGATGCAAAATGGAACCCCACTAAGGCTGGACCCGATCCAAAAACTGTGCAAGTATTCTGCCCAATGCAGACCCGTTACATCCTCCCCCACTAAACTAGTGGCGGCGCCCTCGACGCCAGCACCCCTGCACAAAGCACTGGGAGGCATTGACCCAGAAATCTACTCCTGTCTGGGCGGGTTCCTCCTGGAGAGGAACTCCATGATTATCTCCTCATCTCGCCATAACGACTCACTGCGTTCCCAGGAAGCGGAGTCGCGTCCCTGTCCTTCGAACATCACCAAGAACTCACGGATGCCGTTCTTGCCTCCTCCTCGTGTTCGCATTGCAAGGACCTGGCTGACTCTGCGGTCCGGATTGTCCAACACATTCGCCGGGCCTCTGTTCGGAATATTTCTTATCAGATCTTCGTCATCTGGATGATGCGGTCTCAACTGAGAGACGTGGAAAACAGGATGAGTCTTGAGATGGAGGGGTAAGTTGAGTTGGTAGGCGACGGGATTGATCTTCCGAATGACTTCGAAAGGTCCATCAAATCGTCTGACCAACGAAGCACTCAGCCCCTTTGGGACTTTGAATCGGTCCTGATCCATGCGAACCAAAACTTTGTCGCCAACATCAAACTCCAATCGACGCCTGTGCCTGTCAGCAAACTTCTTCATCCTGTCTGAAGCCTGGGTGAGATGGTAACGAGCCAAGTCCACCTTCTCATTCCAGCTCTTCAGTCGTTCTGTTGCATCAACATTCTCGCCTTGGTATCCTGCCAAGACTGTGTGGGGTGAAAGAGGTTGTTGGCCCGTAGCCAACTCAAAAGGACTGAACTTCGAGGACTCACTCCTCTGCAGATTGTAGGAGAACTGGGCCACATCCAGCAGCTTAGGCCAGTTCCTCTGATCCGAGACTACGAAGTGCCTTAGGTAGTCTTCGAGGATGCCATTAATCCGCTCTGTCTGTCCATCAGTCTGGGGATGGAACCCCGAACTCATCAGGAGTCGGGTCCCAACAATCTTGAACAACTCCTGCCAGAAGCTCGAAGTGAATCGAGGGTCCCGATCACTTACAATGCTCAAAGGTATACCCCAGTTTTTGACCACATTCTTGAAAAAGAGCTCGGCCGCCTCCTCGGCTGGACACGAGGTCTTACATGCAATGAATATTGCATACTTACTGAACCTATCTACCACGACCATGATGCTAGAATGTCCATCTACTTCCGGCAACTGTGTGATGAAGTCCATGCTCACACTTGCCCAAGGTCGCACAGGAACGGGGAGAGGACGCAACAAGCCCGCCGGCTGCAACATCTGAGCTTTGTCTTGCTGACAAGTGAGGCAAGTCCTCACATACCTCTCAACATCGTCCCTCATGTTAGGCCAGTAGAAGCCTCTTTCCAACAAGGCCATTGTTCGCTTCTATCCCGGATGCCCTGCCCAAACGGAATCATGACACTCCTGCAAGACCTCCTTGCGAACATCTCTCCACTTCGGAAGGTAGACTCGGTTTGCGGCAAAGTACAGGAGTCCATCCTGAAGTGCGAACTTCCGAGTTCGCCCAGCTTGCACCTGCAATACAATCTGCCACGCCTGCGAGTCATTCTCCAGTCCCTCCTTGATTTTCTCAATCATGTCTTCGTTCAACACAACTTGGCTCTGACCCAGGAGCTTCAAAGCACCAAGCTGTGCCTTCCTGCTAAGTGCATCGGCTACCACATTATGTCGCCCCGGATTGTATATCAGCTCAAAGTCGAATTCTGCCAGGAATTCTTGCCACCTCGCCTGCTTCGGGGTGAGCTTAGACTGAGTCTTGAAGTAAGTGGAGCTGACATTGTCTGTCTTCACTATGAACGGCACCCCCAGCAAGTAATGCCTCCAAGTTCTCAAACAGTGCACTATCGCAGTCATCTCTTTCTCATGCGCCGAGTAGTTCCTCTCTCTGTCATTCAACTTCCGAGATTCATATGCCACAGGATGCCCATCCTGCATCAAAACTCCACCCATGGCATAGTCGGACGCATCGGTTTGGACCTCAAAAGGTTGGCCATATTTCGGCAAAGCAAGGACTGGCTCCTCAGTCAACTTGTCTTTTAGCAACTCAAATGCTGTCTGCTGCTTATCGCCCCATTTCCATCCGCGGTCCTTCTTCAACAGATCCGTCAAGGGGCTCGCAATCCGGGAATAGCCTGCTACAAACTTGCGATAGTAGTTAGCTAAACCAAGGAACTGTCTCACCTCATGCACATTGCGAAGCGGCTCCCAGTCTCGGATTGCCTGAAGCTTCTCCGGGTCTGGTCGGATCTGGCCATGACCAAGAATATGGCCCAGAAACGGCACTTCCTCCTGCGCAAAAGCACACTTTTCCTTCTTTGCGAACAGCTGATGTTCTCTCAACAAAGCAAACACCTCCTGAAGGTGCCGCTTGTGTTCCTCCATGTCTCGACTGTATACCAAAATGTCATCCAGATACACAACAACGCACTTGTCCAATAATGAGCGAAACACATCGTTCATCAAGGTGCTGAAGGTTGCAGGAGCGTTAGTGAGACCAAAAGGCATAACCAAGAATTCATAGCTACCATACCTCGTCGTGATCGCGGTCTTCTCCTCATCACCTGGCGCGATCCTGATCTGATAGTAACCCTGCCTCAGGTCCAACTTGGTGAACACTCTTGCATCGACCAGTCGATCAAAGCTATCCGCTATGAGAGGTAACGGATACTTGTTCTTGATGGTGAGCTTGTTCAAAGCTCGATAGTCCACACACATCCGAAGGCTTCCATCCTTCTTGCGCTGGAACAATACTGGAGCAGCATAAGGTGATCTGGAGGGACGCAAGTATCCTGCCTCAGCGAGCTCTGCCAACTGCTTCCTCAACTCTTCCATCTCTGGTGCGGAGAGTCGATAAGGAGCCTTCGCTGGTGGTCTTGCCCCTGACTCCAGTTCGATCCTGTGATCAACGTGCCTCCTCGGTGGTAACACAGCTGGGAGCTGGTCTGGCATAACATCCGCAAACTCGGACAACACATCCTGGATCGCCGAGGTGTTAGAGGGTCCTGACGACTCTCCTTCATCCCAATCTCCAATCAGTGCGGCCAAAAACAACTCCTCTCGCCTTCCCTTGCCAACCTGCTTAGCACTGAGCGCATTCAACAGGAGATCCTGTTCCACGCTCTTCATCATCGGAACCATACTTGGTCTGCTCGGATCCAATATCAGCAAACAGCTCAAGTGTGGCACCACAGCTGCTGATGCCGACCTCAAGAACTCCTGCCCGAGTATGAGATCGAACTCATTCATTCCAATGGCGATCAAATCAAGCACACCCTGCCACGACCCAACTCGGATGACTTCCTTATGGATCTCACCGCTCACCTGCTGCGCGGGTGCGGTCACCGCCTTGAACTGATTTGTAGTGGGCTCGATCTTGAGTCCAAGCTTCTTCGCTCGGCATGCGGAGATGTAGTTGTGGGTGGCACCTGAATCCACCATAGCTAGCACCTTCTTGTTGCCAAAGAAAGTCTCCACAAAACACAACTCGTGCTTATCGGCCACTTCGGTAGAATGTTGCACTGCATTCAGGAGTTGCAAGGTGCTCATTGCGGGCAACTTCTTCTCCTCGAACAACAGCGCGTTGATCCTACTCCGATCTGGACAGCTCCGTGCCCAGTGATCATCTTTGCCACAGATGAAACACCCTGGATCACGATCCTTCTTCTTCTCAGTCTGTGTGTGATCTTTCTTCTTCGGGTTACCTCCTCCATTCGACTTCTTCGGTTTCTTCTTCCTGGGCTCGCCGTTAGGATCAGAAGGAGGTCCGCCTCCCTTCTTCTCTTTCCGGCGGAAGTTCTTCTTGTAGTCTGTTCGAGCTCCACCAAAGCCCCTAGCTGCATCGCCCTTATAATCGAGCAGCCCATCCGCAACTGTGATCGCCTCGGCCAAAGTCTGAACTTTCTGTCTCCTCAGCTCATCCTTCGCCCAGGGTTGCAGACCCTTAGTGAAGAGGAATAACTTCTCGAAGTCGCTCAACTTGGTGCATTCCAAATCCAACACCTGAAATGCCTTGACATACTCTCGAATAGTGCCAGTATGCTTGAGTTCATCGAACCTGGATCGGATGATCCAATCCGAATTCCCAGGTCGGAATTGATCATGAAGCGCTGCCTTCAAGTCAGCCCAGGACTTGATCGGTTTCACCGTCTTCCCAGCGCGTTCATCTGCCTGATGCGTTCGCCACCACAGCTTCGCACTGCCGGTAAGGTATGTTGCAATATCCTTGACCTGTGCCTCATCAGACGTCTTCGGTGCACACGACAGGTACTCCTCAACATCCCAGAAGAAATTATCAAGTGCCTTGTCATCGCGCTCACCGTCATAAGTTCCAACTCGAGTTGCCTTAGAACCATGCGTTCCTCCCTGCAACAACGAATGGAAGATCTGTTGCCCCTCTTTGAGGAAGCGGATCTCTTCCCTCAAAGACTCTATCTGTTCCGCCAGCTTCGACCACTCTGCCGTCATGCGCTCCTCGAGGTCGGACTGTTCCAAGTCCTCGAGTCGATTTTCATGGTCTTGGAGCCAATCGCGGTGCTTCGGATCTTTCCCCTTCGAAGACACCTTCGCAGCCTTACTCTCAGGTTGCACGACCTCCACTTCATGCTGACTATCTGTATCTGCCATCTTTCGATCTGCACAGCCCCGGATCTGATCCGAAGCTCTGATACCAACTGTCACGGGCTTTGGGAGTTAAGCCTGTGCGGCACCGACAAGTCCCGACCCGACTCGGATCCGTTCAAGGTCAGAGACCTTCGGCCTACGCCTCGTCCCTTCCAATATTGCGCTAAAGCGGAATGCACAATGAAAATGCAGATCGACTTGCTCCCAGAATGCATAAAAGGATACGATGCAATGCGGAATAAAATAGACAACACAACATTCAAAGGTGGGGCGAGGTGCCCATATCCTTTATTATTATCCTCAAAGATTACAATGCTGGATAGAACTCGGTATTGAGAAATACCGGTCGCCCCCAAATGGATTGCCCAGCCAGCCAATCTGACTCGGACAAGTTACAAAGAGTCCCTTCGACTCAGACTGGGATCGGCTCGCTCGAGAGGAGAACCAGTTAGCTCCTCGAGGTGCCAGATCGCCAAGTCACAAGACCCCAATGCTCGCCTGAGCAATAAAGTCCCTCGCTGCAATACTCGCACTCAGACTTGCGACGCCGAAGACTCGCATCTGTCTGCTCGTCTGCTCGCTGCCGAATGCTTGATCGCTGATGATCCTGATTCTGAATCTGCTTCTGCTTGCCAAGAATGAGCATCCCGCTCATCTTATATACTGGAGGGTCGGACCCAAATAAAAGAGCCGTTGGGCGGATAGGGCCGGCCCAAAAGGAATCCCGCCAATGGAAAATTAGCGCCCCTATAGGTCCGGACTCATATGAGTTAAGTCCGCGCTAAGAAGAACATCGGCCAAGTCCCATGTCGGCCCCCGCCAAGGAAATAAAACATATCGGCCCCGCCGATGAAATGAATTAAGTCGGCTGTGTGAAACACCAATTCCATGTCGGCTATGCAAAAGAAAGAGTTCCGATGCAAAATGGAACCCCACTAAGGCTGGACCCGATCCAAAAACTGTGCAAGTATTCTGCCCAATGCAGACCCGTTACAGGGGAGGTAGTGTTCTCGAGCATCCTCCCCCCGTGCCCGTTTATGTCGATTGATGCTGGTGCTCTACTGGTTGGAGAGCTCGGATGCAAAAATCTTGCACCAGGATTTATCGATTGTGATGGACACGGCAAGTCTCCTGATTGCTATGCAGGAGCTCATCGTGAATCTCTATGCGGCCTTGGTATGGACTCGACCTGCGGAATGGTTCGGCAATGGTAGTCGCTCCAACACGTCCTTGCAGTGGCCACAGAGGTGATTCAACTAGAGCTCCAGTCTAGCTTTTGGGTTGCTTGGCGGACTGGTATAGCCGCGATCGAGTTCCGGCCATGAACGTTTTAGATAGCTCTTGGGCTTTCTGGGACGGAAGTCGGAAGTTTGGGCTGTTGTCCGATTTGATGACCATTCTTCGGATGTGTGAGAATCGGACAAATAACTTATATAGGGGACTGTGTTGTCTCACGCAGCCCCCTCCGTGCCCCTCTATCTCGACCGATGTTGGTGCTTGAAAGGGTTGGGATCGCTCGGATTTATAAACGTGCACCACCATTTGTCGAGTGTGAGGGACGCGGCAGGTCTCCTAAATGCTATGCGGGCGCTCTCTGAGAATCTCTATCCGGCCTCGACACAAACTAGTCTTGCTGAATGGTTTGGCACTGGTAGTCGATCTAACACGTCGTTGTTGTGGCCGCCTAGGCGATTCGATTCGAGCCCCCGTCTAGCTTTTGGGTTGCTTGGCGGATTTTGCCCTATCCGCAAGTGAGCTCGGTCCCTAAACGTTCGAGAAACCTGATTGCTATGTGCCGACTCTCTTTCTTGCGAGCCTCCATCTAGCTTTTGGGTCTCTACGGAACGGAAGTCGGAATCTGGGACCGTTGTTTGATTCGACGAGGCAGACTACGGTTGTGCGAGAATCAGACAAATAACTTATATAGGGGAGGTGTTGACTGGAGCATTCTCCCCCGTGCCCCTCTAACTCGACCAATGCTGGCGCTCGAACGGTGGTAGCGCTCGGATTTTCATTGAGCGCCAGCATTGGTCGATTTAGAGGGGCATGCGAGATTCCCGAATGCTATGCGAGGGCTCTAACGGAAATGTCTATTGGTTTCGGTATGGATGCAATTGCGAGTGGTTCGGCAAAGGTAGTCGTTCCGATGCGTCCATGTCGTGGCCAAATCGATAATTCGATTTGAGCCCTCGTATAGCATTTGGGTCTCTCGATGTGATTCCGCATTCCAGTCCCTTTGGGCACTGCTTGAGCCGCATCCCAGGGGGTTCCCTTCCCAATAATCTGCCTCGCAACCCGATTGCTATGCGGTGAGGCTCCTCGGCCGCCTCGGAACTATCTGTGTATCAGACGCATCGCGGGATAAGGGGTTGGCAACGGTAGTCGCCCCAAGCGCGTCCGATGCTTGGACCATTCCGAGGCGGCCCTGAAGCCTCTTCCGTCTAGCCGTTGGGTCCTTCTCGCCGCATCCCTCGCCTCGCACCCCGATTGCTATGCGGTGAGGCTCCTCGGCCGCCTTGGAACTATCTGTGTATCGGACGCGTCGCGGGATAAGGGGTTGTCACTGGTAGTCGCCCCAAGCGCGTCCGATGCTTGGACCATTCCGAGGCGGCCCTGAAGCCTCTTCCGTCTAGCCGTTGGGTCCTTCTCGCCGCATCCCTCGCCTCGCACCCCGATTGCTATGCGGTGAGGCTCCTCGGCCGCCTTGGAACTATCTGTGTATCGGACGCGTCGCGGGATAAGGGGTTGTCACTGGTAGTCGCCCCAAGCGCGTCCGATGCTTGGACCATTCCGAGGCGGCCCTGAAGCCTCTTCCGTCTAGCCGTTGGGTCCTTCTCGCCGCATCCCTCGCCTCGCACCCCGATTGCTATGCGGTGAGGCTCCTCGGCCGCCTTGGAACTATCTGTGTATCAGACGCGTCGCGGGATAAGGGGTTGTCACTGGTAGTCGCCCCAAGCGCGTCCGATGCTTGGACCATTCCGAGGCGGCCCTGAAGCCTCTTCCGTCTAGCCGTTGGGTCCTTCTCGCCGCATCCCTCGCCTCGCACCCCGATTGCTATGCGGTGAGGCTCCTCGGCCGCCTTGGAACTATCTGTGTATCGGACGCGTCGCGGGATAAGGGGTTGTCACTGGTAGTCGCCCCAAGCGCGTCCGATGCTTGGACCATTCCGAGGCGGCCCTGAAGCCTCTTCCGTCTAGCCGTTGGGTCCTTCTCGCCGCATCCCTCGCCTCGCACCCCGATTGCTATGCGGTGAGGCTCCTCGGCCGCCTTGGAACTATCTGTGTATCGGACGCGTCGCGGGATAAGGGGTTGTCACTGGTAGTCGCCCCAAGCGCGTCCGATGCTTGGACCATTCCGAGGCGGACCTGAAGCCTCTTCCCTCTAGCCGTTGGGGCTTTCTCGCCGCATCCCTCGCCTCGCACCCCGATTGCTATGCTGTGAGGCTCCTCGGCCGCCTCGGAACTATCTGTGTATCGGACGCATCGCGGGATAAGGGGTTGGCAGTGGTAGTCGCCCCAAGCGCGTCCGATGCTTGGACCATTCCGAGGCGGCCCTGAAGCCTCTTTCGTCAGCCGTTGGGGCCATCTCGCCGCATCCCCCACCTCGCACCACGATTGCTATGCTGTGAGGCTCCTCGGCCGCCTCGGAACTATCTGTGTATCGGACGCATCGCGGGATAAGGGGTTGGCAGTGGTAGTCGCCCCAAGCGCGTCCGATGCTTGGACTATTCCGAGGCGGCCCTGCAGCCTCTTCCGTGTAGCCTTTGGGGCCATCTCGCCGCATCCCTCGCCTCGCACCCCGATTGCTATGCGGTGAGGCTCATCGGCCGCCTGGGAACTATCTTCGTATCGAACGCATCGCGGGATAAGGGGTTGTCACTGGTAGTCGCCCCAAGCGCGTCCGATGCTTGGACTATTCCGAGGCGGCCCTGCAGCCTCTTCCGTCTAGCCGTTGGGGCCATCTCGCCGCATCCCCCACCTCCTCGGCTGCCTCGGAACTATCTGTGTATCGGACGCATCGCGGGATAAGGGGTTGGCAGTGGTAGTCGCCCCAAGCGCGTCCGATGCTTGGACTATTCCGAGGCGGCCCTGCAGCCTCTTCCGTCTAGCCTTTGGGGCCATCTCGCCGCATCCCTCACCTCGCACCCCGATTGCTATGCAGTGAGGCTCCTCGGCCGCCTGGGAACTATCTTCGTATCGGACGCATCGCGGGATAAGGGGTTGTCACTGGTAGTCGCCCCAAGGACGTCCGATGCTTGGACTATTCCGAGGCGGCCCTGCAGCCTCTTCCGTCTAGCCGTTGGGGCCATCTCGCCGCATCCCCCACCTCCTCGGCTGCCTCGGAACTATCTTCGTATCGGACGCATCGCGGGATAAGGGGTTGGCAGTGGTAGTCACCCCAAGCGCGTCCGATGCTTGGACTATTCCGAGGCGGCCCTGCAGCCTCTTCCGTCTAGCCTTTGGGGCCATCTCGCCGCATCCCTCGCCTCGCACCCCGATTGCTATGCGGTGAGGCTCCTCGGCCGCCTGGGAACTATCTTCGTATCGGACGCATCGCGGGATAAGGGGTTGTCACTGGTAGTCGCCCCAAGCGCATCCGATGCTTGGACTATTCCGAGGCGGCCCTGCAGCCTCTTTCGTCTAACCGTTGGGGCCATCTCGCCGCATCCCCCACCTCGCACCCCGATTGCTATGCGGTGAGGCTCCTCGGCCGCCTTGGAACTATCTTCGTATCGGACGCATCGCGGGATAAGGGGTTGTCACTGGTAGTCGCCCCAAGCTGCGTCCGATGCTTGGACTATTCCGAGGCGGCCCTGTGGCCTCTTCCGTCTAGCCGTTGGGGCCATCTCGCCGCATCCCCCACCTCGCACCCCGATTGCTATGCGGTGAGGCTCCTCGGCCGCCTTGGAACTATCTTCGTATCGGACGCATCGCGAGATAAGGGGTTGTCACTGGTAGTCGCCCCAAGCACGTCCGATGCTTGGACTATTCCGAGGCGGCCCTGCAGCCTCTTCCGTCTAGCCGTTGGGGCCATCTCGCCGCATCCCCCACCTCGCACCCCGATTGCTATGCGGTGAGGCTCCTCGGCCGCCTTGGAACTATCTTCGTATCGGACGCATCGCGGGATAAGGGGTTGTCACTGGTAGTCGCCCCAAGCGCGTCCGATGCTTGGACTATTCCGAGGCGGCCCTGCAGCCTCTTCCGTCTAGCCGTTGGGGCCATCTCGCCGCATCCCCCACCTCGCACCCCGATTGCTATGCGGTGAGGCTCCTCGGCCGCCTTGGAACTATCTTCGTATCGGACGCATCGCGGGATAAGGGGTTGTCACTGGTAGTCGCCCCAAGCGCGTCCGATGCTTGGACTATTCCGAGGCGGCCCTGTGGCCTCCTCCGTCTAGCCGTTGGGGCCATCTCGCCGCATCCCCCCCCTTGCACCCGGATTGCTATGCGGTGAGGCTCCGATGCTTGGACTATTTCGAGGCGGCCCTGTGGCCTCTTCCGTCTAGCCGTTGGGGCCATCTCGCCGCATCCCCCCCCTTGCACCCGGATTGCTATGCGGTGAGGCTCCTGGGCCACCTTGGAACTATCTTCGTATCGGACGCATCGCGGGATAAGGGGTTGTCACTGGTAGTCGCCCCAAGCGCGTCCGATGCTTGGACTATTCCGAGGCGGCCCTGCAGCCTCTTTCGTCTAGCCGTTTGGGCCATCTCGCCGCATCCCCCACCTCGCACCCCGATTGCTATGCGGTGAGGCTCCTCGACCGCCTTGGAACTATCTTCGTATCGGACGCATCGCAGGATAAGGGGTTGTCACTGGTAGTCGCCCCAAGCGCGTCCGATGCTTGGACTATTCCGAGGCGGCCCTGCAGCCTCTTCCGTCTAGCCGTTGGGGCCATCTCGCCGCATCCCCCACCTCGCACCCCGATTGCTATGCGGTGATGCTCCTCGGCCGCTTTGGAACCATCTTCGAATCGGACGCATCGCGGGATAAGGGGTTGTCACTGGTAGTCGCCCCAAGCGCGTCCGATGCTTGGACCATTCCGAGGCGGCCCTGAAGCCTCTTCCGTCTAGCCGTTGGGGCCATCCGTCGCCTCGCACCCCCGATTGCTATGCGGTGAGGCTCCTCGGCCGCCTTGGAACCGTCTTCGTATCGGACGCATCGCGGGATAAGGGGTTGTCACTGGTAGTCGCCCCAAGCGCGTCCGATGCTCGGACCATTCCGAGGCGGCCCTGAAGCCTCTTCCGTCTAGCCATTGGGGCCATCTCGCCGCATCCGTCGCCTCGCACCCCCGATTGCTATGCGGTGAGGCTCCTCGGCCGCCTTGCAACCTTCTGTGTATCGGACGCATCGCGGGATAAGGGGTTGGCACTGGTAGTCGCCCCAAGCGCGTCCGATGCTTGGACCATACCGAGGTGGCCCTGAAGCCTCTTCCGTGTAGCCGTTGGGGCCTTCCCGCCCCATCCCTCGCCTCGCACCCCGATTGATATGCGGTGAGGCTCCTCGGCCGCGTTGGAACTATCTGTGTATCGGACGCATCGCGGGATAAGGGGTTGGCACTGGTAGTCGTCCCAATCGCGTCCGATGCTTGGACCATTCCGAGGCGGCCCTGCAGCCTCTTCCTAGTCGTCGGGGCC
>NW_026728842.1:1010000-1032500 GCF_030272615.1 Cryptomeria japonica | reverse complement strand
ACCCTCGAGCCACCTTTCCGTCCGAGAGTTTAGTGAGGCTTTTTACCGTTGCAGCTCCCCATGTCCGAACTGGGGATTTCTGGGTAGGGGCTTCGGGTGCGCATTACATTTTTGCCCAAGCGTCCAGTGGGGTTTCTGGTGCGCTCCGAAGTGGGGTTATTGGAGCGGCCCCTCTTTTTTTGTCCGAGCGTTTGGTGGGGTTTCTCGCATTGGGGCTTCCCAGGCCCGGTTGTTGGGTGCGCACCCACCCTGGCGTGCACGAAATCGGAAGTTGGGTTAATTGCCCGGTTTGCCTCGAGTGCGCACCTTCGCCAGGGCGGGCTCAAGATGGCACCCGCGTTCCGTTTTTTTCACTATCTTTCAAAACGGAAATTTTAAAATCTCGTTTTTTTTTTTTTTTTGCCTTTTCTGGAAATTAGTGAAGGCAGCGCATCAAAGGTGCGCAATGCTGGTGCGAACCCGGGAGCGCTCCGATGTGTGCTCCAAGGTGCGGCGTGCACGAAGTCCGAGCCCGGTTTGCCCCGGGTGCGCACCTCGCGTGCACCTTCGCCGGGGTGAGCACCTTGGTGTGCAGACCTTGGCTGGGTTGCGCGCCCTGGTGCGCACCAAGGAGCGCTCTGAAGTGTGCTCCAAGGTGCGGCGTGCACGAAGTCGGAGCCCGGTTTGCCCCGGGTGTGCACCTCGCGTGCACCTTCGCTGCGGTGGGCACCTTGGCTGGGTTGCGCGCCTTGGTGGGCACCATGCAGTGCACGAAGTCGGAGCCCGGATTGCCCCGGGCGCGCACCTCCGCCAGGGTGGGCACCTTGGTGCGCACAACTTGCCTGGGCTGCGCACCAGGAAGGGCTCAAGATGGCACCCGCGTTCCGTTTTTTTCACTATCTTTCAGAACGGAAATTTTAAAATCTCGTTTTTTTTTGCCTTTTCTGGAAATTAGTGAAGGCAGCGCATCAAAGGTGCGCAACGCTGGTGCGAACCTGGGAGCGCTCCGATGTGTGCTCCAAGGTGCGGCGTGCACGAAGTCGGAGCCCGGTTTGCCCCGGGTGCGCACCTCGCGTGCACCTTCGCCGGGGTGGGCACCTTGGTGTGCAGACCTTGGCTGGGTTGCGCGCCCTGGTGGGCACCATGGTGCGCACCAAGGAGCGCTCCGAAGTGTGCTCCAAGGTGCGGCCTGCACGAAGTCGGAGCCCGGTTTGCCCCGGGTGTGCACCTCGGGTGGGCACCTTGGTGCGCATGCCTTGCCTGGGCTGCGCACCAGGGCGGGCTCAAGATGGCACCCGCGTTCCTTTTTTTTCACTATCTTTCAAAACGGAAATTTTAAAATCTCATTTTTTTTTGCCTTTTTCTGGAAATTAGTGAAGGCAGCGCATCAAAGGTGCGCACCTCGCTGCCCACCACGGTGCGCAACGCCGGTGGGCACCCGGGAGTGCTTCGAAGTGTGCTCCAAGGTGCTGCGTGCACGTTGTCGGAGCCCGGTTTGCCCCGGGTGCGCACCTCGCGTGCACCTTCGTCGGGGTGGGCACCTTGGCTGGGTTTGCCCCGGCTGCGCTCCGAAGCGGGGTTATTGGAGCGCCGCCTCTTTTTTTGTCGGAGCGTTTGGTGGGGTTTCTCGCACTGGCTCTTCCCAGGCCCGGTTGCCACCCTGGCGCGCACGAAGTCGGAAGTAGGGTTAATTGCCCGGGTGCGCACCTTTGCCAGGGTGGGCACCTTGCCTGGGCTGCGCACCAGGGCGGGCTCAAGATGGCACCCGCGTTCCGTTTTTTTCACTATCTTTCAAAACGGAAATTTCAAAATCTCCTTTTTTTTTTGCCTTTTCTGGAAATTAGTGAAGGCAGCGCATCAAAGGTGCGCACCCGGGAGCGCTACGAAGTGTGCTCCAAGGTGCGGCGTGCACGTTGTCGGAGCCCGGTTTGCCCCGGGTGCGCACCTCGCCTGCACCTTGGCCGGGGTGGGCACCTTGGCTAGGTTTGCCCAGGGTGCGCTCCGAAGCGGGGTTACTGGAGCGCCCCCTCTTTTTTTGTCAGAGCGTTTGGTTGGGTTTCTCGCATTGGCTCTTCCCAGGCCCGGTTGTTGGGTGCGCTCCCACCCTGGCGCGCGCGAGGTTGGAAGTTGGGTTAATTGCCCGGGCGCGCACCTTCGCCAGGGTGGGCACCTTGGTGCGCACACCTTGGCTGGGCTGCGCACCAGGGCGGGCTCAAGATGGCACCAGCATTCCCTTTTTTTCACTATCTTTCAAAACGGAAATTTTAAAATCTCATTTTTTTTTGCCTTTTATGGAAATTAGTGAAGGCATCGCATCAAAGGTGCGCACCTCGCTGCCCACCTTGGTGTGCTCCGAGGTGCCCACCACGGTGCGAACCCGGGAGCGCCCCGATGTGTGCTCCAAGGTGCGGCGTGCACGAAGTCGGACCCCGGTTTGCCCCGGGTGCGCACCTCGCGTGCACCTTGGTGCGCACACCTTGGCTGGGTTGCGCGCCCTGGTGGGCACCATGGTGCGCACCAAGGAGCGCTCCGAAGTGTGCTCCAAGGTGCGCCGTGCACGAAGTCGGAGCCCGGTTTGCCCCGGGTGCGCACCTCGCGTGCACCTTCGCCGCGGTGGGCACCATGGCGTGCACGAAGTCGGAGCCCGGTTTGCCCCGGGTGCGCACCTCGCATGCACCTTCGCCGGGGTGGGCACCTTGGTGTGCAGACCTTGGCTGGGTTGCGCGCCCTGGTGGGCACCATGGTGCGCACCAAGGAGCGCTCCGAAGTGTGCTCCAAGGTGCGGCCTGCACGAAGTCGGAGCCCGGTTTGCCCCGGGTGTGCACCTCGGGTGGGCACCTTGGTGCGCATGCCTTGCCTGGGCTGCGCACCAGGGCGGGCTCAAGATGGCACCCGCGTTCCTTTTTTTTCACTATCTTTCAAAACGGAAATTTTAAAATCTCATTTTTTTTTGCCTTTTTCTGGAAATTAGTGAAGGCAGCGCATCAAAGGTGCGCACCTCGCTGCCCACCACGGTGCGCAACGCCGGTGGGCACCCGGGAGTGCTTCGAAGTGTGCTCCAAGGTGCTGCGTGCACGTTGTCGGAGCCCGGTTTGCCCCGGGTGCGCACCTCGCGTGCACCTTCGTCGGGGTGGGCACCTTGGCTGGGTTTGCCCCGGCTGCGCTCCGAAGCGGGGTTATTGGAGCGCCGCCTCTTTTTTTGTCGGAGCGTTTGGTGGGGTTTTTCGCATTGGCTCTTCCCAGGCCCGGTTGCCACCCTGGCGCGCACGAAGTCGGAAGTAGGGTTAATTGCCCGGGTGCGCACCTTTGCCAGGGTGGGCACCTTGCCTGGGCTGCGCACCAGGGCGGGCTCAAGATGGCACCCGCGTTCCGTTTTTTTCACTATCTTTCAAAACGGAAATTTCAAAATCTCCTTTTTTTTTTGCCTTTTCTGGAAATTAGTGAAGGCAGCGCATCAAAGGTGCGCACCCGGGAGCGCTACGAAGTGTGCTCCAAGGTGCGGCGTGCACGTTGTCGGAGCCCGGTTTGCCTCGGGTGCGCACCTCGCCTGCACCTTGGCCGGGGTGGGCACCTTGGCTGGGTTTGCCCAGGGTGCGCTCCGGAGCGGGGTTACTGGAGCGCCCCCTCTTTTTTTGTCAGAGCGTTTGGTGGGGTTTCTCGCATTGGCTCTTCCCAGGCCCGGTTGTTGGGTGCGCTCCCACCCTGGCGCGCGCGAGGTTGGAAGTTGGGTTAATTGCCCGGGCGCGCACCTTCGCCAGGGTGGGCACCTTGGTGCGCACACCTTGGCTGGGCTGCGCACCAGGGCGGGCTCAAGATGGCACCAGCATTCCCTTTTTTTCACTATCTTTCAAAACGGAAATTTTAAAATCTCGTTTTTTTTTGCCTTTTATGGAAATTAGTGAAGGCATCGCATCAAAGGTGCGCACCTCGCTGCCCACCTTGGTGTGCTCCGAGGTGCCCACCACGGTGCGAACCCGGGAGCGCCCCGATGTGTGCTCCAAGGTGCGGCGTGCACGAAGTCGGACCCCGGTTTGCCCCGGGTGCGCACCTCGCGTGCACCTTGGTGCGCACACCTTGGCTGGGTTGCGCGCCCTGGTGGGCACCATGGTGCGCACCAAGGAGCGCTCCGAAGTGTGCTCCAAGGTGCGCCGTGCACGAAGTCGGAGCCCGGTTTGCCCCGGGTGCGCACCTCGCGTGCACCTTCGCCGCGGTGGGCACCATGGCGTGCACGAAGTCGGAGCCCGGTTTGCCCCGGGTGCGCACCTCGCGTGCACCTTCGCCGGGGTGGGCACCTTGGTGTGCAGACCTTGGCTGGGTTGCGCGCCCTGGTGGGCACCATGGTGCGCACCAAGGAGCGCTCCGAAGTGTGCTCCAAGGTGCGGCCTGCACGAAGTCGGAGCCCGGTTTGCCACCCTGGCGCGCACGAAGTCGGAAGTAGGGTTAATTGCCCGGGTGCGCACCTTTGCCAGGGTGGGCACCTTGCCTGGGCTGCGCACCAGGGCGGGCTCAAGATGGCACCCGCGTTCCCTTTTTTTCACTATCTTTCAAAACGGAAATTTCAAAATCTCCTTTTTTTTTTGCCTTTTCTGGAAATTAGTGAAGGCAGCGCATCAAAGGTGCGCACCCGGGAGCGCTACGAAGTGTGCTCCAAGGTGCGGCGTGCACGTTGTCGGAGCCCGGTTTGCCTCGGGTGCGCACCTCGCCTGCACCTTGGCCGGGGTGGGCACCTTGGCTGGGTTTGCCCAGGGTGCGCTCCGGAGCGGGGTTACTGGAGCGCCCCCTCTTTTTTTGTCAGAGCGTTTGGTGGGGTTTCTCGCATTGGCTCTTCCCAGGCCCGGTTGTTGGGTGCGCTCCCACCCTGGCGCGCGCGAGGTTGGAAGTTGGGTTAATTGCCCGGGCGCGCACCTTCGCCAGGGTGGGCACCTTGGTGCGCACACCTTGGCTGGGCTGCGCACCAGGGCGGGCTCAAGATGGCACCAGCATTCCCTTTTTTTCACTATCTTTCAAAACGGAAATTTTAAAATCTCGTTTTTTTTTGCCTTTTATGGAAATTAGTGAAGGCATCGCATCAAAGGTGCGCACCTCGCTGCCCACCTTGGTGTGCTCCGAGGTGCCCACCACGGTGCGAACCCGGGAGCGCCCCGATGTGTGCTCCAAGGTGCGGCGTGCACGAAGTCGGACCCCGGTTTGCCCCGGGTGCGCACCTCGCGTGCACCTTGGTGCGCACACCTTGGCTGGGTTGCGCGCCCTGGTGGGCACCATGGTGCGCACCAAGGAGCGCTCCGAAGTGTGCTCCAAGGTGCGCCGTGCACGAAGTCGGAGCCCGGTTTGCCCCGGGTGCGCACCTCGCGTGCACCTTCGCCGCGGTGGGCACCATGGCGTGCACGAAGTCGGAGCCCGGTTTGCCCCGGGTGCGCACCTCGCGTGCACCTTCGCCGGGGTGGGCACCTTGGTGTGCAGACCTTGGCTGGGTTGCGCGCCCTGGTGGGCACCATGGTGCGCACCAAGGAGCGCTCCGAAGTGTGCTCCAAGGTGCGGCCTGCACGAAGTCGGAGCCCGGTTTGCCACCCTGGCGCGCACGAAGTCGGAAGTAGGGTTAATTGCCCGGGTGCGCACCTTTGCCAGGGTGGGCACCTTGCCTGGGCTGCGCACCAGGGCGGGCTCAAGATGGCACCCGCGTTCCCTTTTTTTCACTATCTTTCAAAACGGAAATTTCAAAATCTCCTTTTTTTTTTGCCTTTTCTGGAAATTAGTGAAGGCAGCGCATCAAAGGTGCGCACCCGGGAGCGCTACGAAGTGTGCTCCAAGGTGCGGCGTGCACGTTGTCGGAGCCCGGTTTGCCCCGGGTGCGCACCTCGCCTGCACCTTGGCCGGGGTGGGCACCTTGGCTGGGTTTGCCCAGGGTGCGCTCCGGAGCGGGGTTACTGGAGCGCCCCCTCTTTTTTTGTCAGAGCGTTTGGTGGGGTTTCTCGCATTGGCTCTTCCCAGGCCCGGTTGTTGGGTGCGCTCCCACCCTGGCGCGCGCGAGGTTGGAAGTTGGGTTAATTGCCCGGGCGCGCACCTTCGCCAGGGTGGGCACCTTGGTGCGCACACCTTGGCTGGGCTGCGCACCAGGGCGGGCTCAAGATGGCACCAGCATTCCCTTTTTTTCACTATCTTTCAAAACGGAAATTTTAAAATCTCGTTTTTTTTTGCCTTTTATGGAAATTAGTGAAGGCATCGCATCAAAGGTGCGCACCTCGCTGCCCACCTTGGTGTGCTCCGAGGTGCCCACCACGGTGCGAACCCGGGAGCGCCCCGATGTGTGCTCCAAGGTGCGGCGTGCACGAAGTCGGACCCCGGTTTGCCCCGGGTGCGCACCTCGCGTGCACCTTGGTGCGCACACCTTGGCTGGGTTGCGCGCCCTGGTGGGCACCATGGTGCGCACCAAGGAGCGCTCCGAAGTGTGCTCCAAGGTGCGCCGTGCACGAAGTCGGAGCCCGGTTTGCCCCGGGTGCGCACCTCGCGTGCACCTTCGCTGCGGTGGGCACCATGGCGTGCACGAAGTCGGAGCCCGGTTTGCCCCGGGTGCGCACCTCGCGTGCACCTTCGCCGGGGTGGGCACCTTGGTGTGCAGACCTTGGCTGGGTTGCGCGCCCTGGTGGGCACCATGGTGCGCACCAAGGAGCGCTCCGAAGTGTGCTCCAAGGTGCGGCCTGCACGAAGTCGGAGCCCGGTTTGCCACCCTGGCGCGCACGAAGTCGGAAGTAGGGTTAATTGCCCGGGTGCGCACCTTTGCCAGGGTGGGCACCTTGCCTGGGCTGCGCACCAGGGCGGGCTCAAGATGGCACCCGCGTTCCATTTTTTTCACTATCTTTCAAAACGGAAATTTCAAAATCTCCTTTTTTTTTTGCCTTTTCTGGAAATTAGTGAAGGCAGCGCATCAAAGGTGCGCACCCGGGAGCGCTACGAAGTGTGCTCCAAGGTGCGGCGTGCACGTTGTCGGAGCCCGGTTTGCCCCGGGTGCGCACCTCGCCTGCACCTTGGCCGGGGTGGGCACCTTGGCTGGGTTTGCCCAGGGTGCGCTCCGAAGCGGGGTTACTGGAGCGCCCCCTCTTTTTTTGTCAGAGCGTTTGGTGGGGTTTCTCGCATTGGCTCTTCCCAGGCCCGGTTGTTGGGTGCGCTCCCACCCTGGCGCGCGCGAGGTTGGAAGTTGGGTTAATTGCCCGGGCGCGCACCTTCGCCAGGGTGGGCACCTTGGTGCGCACACCTTGGCTGGGCTGCGCACCAGGGCGGGCTCAAGATGGCACCAGCATTCCCTTTTTTTCACTATCTTTCAAAACGGAAATTTTAAAATCTCGTTTTTTTTTGCCTTTTATGGAAATTAGTGAAGGCATCGCATCAAAGGTGCGCACCTCGCTGCCCACCTTGGTGTGCTCCGAGGTGCCCACCACGGTGCGAACCCGGGAGCGCCCCGATGTGTGCTCCAAGGTGCGGCGTGCACGAAGTCGGACCCCGGTTTGCCCCGGGTGCGCACCTCGCGTGCACCTTGGTGCGCACACCTTGGCTGGGTTGCGCGCCCTGGTGGGCACCATGGTGCGCACCAAGGAGCGCTCCGAAGTGTGCTCCAAGGTGCGCCGTGCACGAAGTCGGAGCCCGGTTTGCCCCGGGTGCGCACCTCGCGTGCACCTTCGCCGCGGTGGGCACCATGGCGTGCACGAAGTCGGAGCCCGGTTTGCCCCGGGTGCGCACCTCGCGTGCACCTTCGCCGGGGTGGGCACCTTGGTGTGCAGACCTTGGCTGGGTTGCGCGCCCTGGTGGGCACCATGGTGCGCACCAAGGAGCGCTCCGAAGTGTGCTCCAAGGTGCGGCCTGCACGAAGTCGGAGCCCGGTTTGCCCCGGGTGTGCACCTCGGGTGGGCACCTTGGTGCGCATGCCTTGCCTGGGCTGCGCACCAGGGCGGGCTCAAGATGGCACCCGCGTTCCTTTTTTTTCACTATCTTTCAAAACGGAAATTTTAAAATCTCATTTTTTTTTGCCTTTTTCTGGAAATTAGTGAAGGCAGCGCATCAAAGGTGCGCACCTCGCTGCCCACCACGGTGCGCAACGCCGGTGGGCACCCGGGAGTGCTTCGAAGTGTGCTCCAAGGTGCTGCGTGCACGTTGTCGGAGCCCGGTTTGCCCCGGGTGCGCTCCTCGCGTGCACCTTCGTCGGGGTGGGCACCTTGGCTGGGTTTGCCCCGGCTGCGCTCCGAAGCGGGGTTATTGGAGCGCCGCCTCTTTTTTTGTCGGAGCGTTTGGTGGGGTTTCTCGCATTGGCTCTTCCCAGGCCCGGTTGCCACCCTGGCGCGCACGAAGTCGGAAGTAGGGTTAATTGCCCGGGTGCGCACCTTTGCCAGGGTGGGCACCTTGCCTGGGCTGCGCACCAGGGCGGGCTCAAGATGGCACCCGCGTTCCGTTTTTTTCACTATCTTTCAAAACGGAAATTTCAAAATCTCCTTTTTTTTTTGCCTTTTCTGGAAATTAGTGAAGGCAGCGCATCAAAGGTGCGCACCCGGGAGCGCTACGAAGTGTGCTCCAAGGTGCGGCGTGCACGTTGTCGGAGCCCGGTTTGCCCCGGGTGCGCACCTCGCCTGCACCTTGGCCGGGGTGGGCACCTTGGCTGGGTTTGCCCAGGGTGCGCTCCGAAGCGGGGTTACTGGAGCGCCCCCTCTTTTTTTGTCAGAGCGTTTGGTGGGGTTTCTCGCATTGGCTCTTCCCAGGCCCGGTTGTTGGGTGCGCTCCCACCCTGGCGCGCGCGAGGTTGGAAGTTGGGTTAATTGCCCGGGCGCGCACCTTCGCCAGGGTGGGCACCTTGGTGCGCACACCTTGGCTGGGCTGCGCACCAGGGCGGGCTCAAGATGGCACCAGCATTCCCTTTTTTTCACTATCTTTCAAAACGGAAATTTTAAAATCTCGTTTTTTTTTGCCTTTTATGGAAATTAGTGAAGGCATCGCATCAAAGGTGCGCACCTCGCTGCCCACCTTGGTGTGCTCCGAGGTGCCCACCACGGTGCGAACCCGGGAGCGCCCCGATGTGTGCTCCAAGGTGCGGCGTGCACGAAGTCGGACCCCGGTTTGCCCCGGGTGCGCACCTCGCGTGCACCTTGGTGCGCACACCTTGGCTGGGTTGCGCGCCCTGGTGGGCACCATGGTGCGCACCAAGGAGCGCTCCGAAGTGTGCTCCAAGGTGCGCCGTGCACGAAGTCGGAGCCCGGTTTGCCCCGGGTGCGCACCTCGCGTGCACCTTCGCCGCGGTGGGCACCATGGCGTGCACGAAGTCGGAGCCCGGTTTGCCTCGGGTGCGCACCTCGCGTGCACCTTCGCCGGGGTGGGCACCTTGGTGTGCAGACCTTGGCTGGGTTGCGCGCCCTGGTGGGCACCATGGTGCGCACCAAGGAGCGCTCCGAAGTGTGCTCCAAGGTGCGGCCTGCACGAAGTCGGAGTCCGGTTTGCCCCGGGTGCGCACCATGGCGTGCACGAAGTCGGAGCCCGGTTTGCCCCGGGTGCGCACCTCGCGTGCACCTTCGCCGGGGTGGGCACCTCGGCTGGTTTGCGCGCCCTGGTGCGCACCAAGGAGCGCTCCGAAGTGTGCTCCAAGGTGCGGCGTGCACGAAGTCGGAGCCCGGTTTGCCCCGGGTGCGCACCTCGCGTGCACCTTCGCCGCGGTGGGCACCTTGGCTGGGTTGGGCACCATTGAGCGCTCCGAAGTTTGCTCCAAGGTGTGCACCATGGCCCTCCAAGGTGCGCAGCATGGCGTGCACGAAGTCGGAGCCCGGTTTGCCCCGGGTGCGCACCTCGCGTGCACCTTCGCCAGGGTGGGCACCTCGGTGCGCACACCTTCTCAATGTTTTCTTGCCTTTTCTGGAAATTGGTGAAGGCAGCGCATCAAAGGTGCGCACCTCGGTGTGCTCCGAGGTGCGAACCCGAGAGCGCTTCGAGGTGCGCACGAAGTCAAAAGTCGGGTTAATTGCATTGTTTTCCCCGGGTGCGCTCCGAGGTGCGCAACATCGGTGCGCACCAAGGAGGGCTCCGAAGTGTGCTCCAAGGTGCGCACGATGGCGTGCACCTCTGGTGCGCACGATTCGGAGCTCGGTTTGCCCGGGGTGCGCACACCTTGGCTGGGTTGCGCACCTTTTGTGCGCTCCATGGTGCGTACGAAGTCGGAGCTCGGTTTGCCCCGGGTGCGCACCTTGATGCGCACGCCTTGGCTGGGTTGCGCACCTTGGTGGGCGCCTCCAAGGTGCGCACGAAGTCGAAGCTCGGTTTGCCCCGGGTGCGCACCTTGGTGGGCGCCATGGTGCACTCCGAGGTGCCCAAGATTGGTGCGCACCAAGGAGCGCTCCGAAGTGCGCTCCAAGGTGCGCAGGTGCGCGCGAAGTCGAAAGTTGGGTTAATTGTCCGGTTTGCCTCGGGTGCGCACCTTGCGTGCACCTTCGCCAGGGTGGGCGCCTTGGTGCGCACACCTTGGCTGGGCTGCGCACCCGGGCGCGCACACCTTGGCACCCGCG
This sequence comes from Cryptomeria japonica, assembly GCF_030272615.1. Lineage (NCBI taxonomy): Eukaryota > Viridiplantae > Streptophyta > Pinopsida > Cupressales > Cupressaceae > Cryptomeria > Cryptomeria japonica. The sequence continues at coordinate 1,021,992 of NW_026728842.1, read as the reverse complement.
TTTCCTTCATTTTAAATTTTTTTTTTTTACAATCTCTCAAGTGGGAAATTCTATAATCTCAACTTTTTTTGCCTTTTCAGGAAACTTTTGAATGGAGCGCATCATTGGTGCGCTCCGAAGTGTGCTCCAAGGTGCGCACCTCTGGTGCGCTCCAAAGCTCTCTCCAGCTGCGTGCACCTGCCCCGGGCGCGCACCCGGCCCCGCCCAGCTTCGCTCACCTGTCCCGGGCGTCTGGTGCGGAACCTTAGAGTAAGAAACATCACCGTGCACCTTGGCCAACGTGCGCGACTCGACCGAGCGCGCACTGGCCGAGGTGCACACCGATTTCACCTGGGTGCGCGCGCAGCACCTCGGGCGCACCGGGGTGCGCGCACAACGCCCGGGTTGCACCGTGGCCTGTGTGCTCGGGGCGCCTCAGGTGCGCGCTCGGTGTCGCCCCGGCGCGCGCGGTAGTGCGGGCAACGCACCCCGGCCCGGCCCGGCCCCGACGAGAACGCAAACGGGCAAAAGGTTAATTCAAATAGCATTGCGACGCCCGGCGAAAAACTAAAAAAGGGTGCAACACCGGGACTTCCCGGGAGGTCACCCATCCCAGTACTACTCCGGCCCAAGCGCGCTTAACTGCGGAGTTCTGATGGGATCCGGTGCACTAACGCTGGTATGATCGCACCCGTTATGAGCTTGTCGCAGTGTGTACTTAGCAAACCGCGACCCACGTGCGAATCCACCCCGGCCACCCACCCCCGTCGAGGTGCACACCCTCCCTCGCGAAGTGCGCCCCGTTCGCCAAGTGTGAGCCCTGCCCGGGTGCACGCACCTTGCTAGGGCATCGGGTGTGCACCCGGCCCGGCCTACGTGCGTGCACCTGGACGGGGCGTCGTGTGCGTGCAGTGTCCCGTCTGCAACGCGGTGCCCACACACCACCTCGGGCGCAACGACCTGCGCTCACATGTGGGCCGAGTGCACCTTGGTGCATGTTCGGGGCGCCTCGGGTGCACGCTCGATCTTGCCCCGGTGCACCAAGGCGCTCGGTTTGCCCCGGGTGCGCACTTGGTGCAAGGTGGGCACCCAAAATAGGGATCAAGCACCAAAACACAAGTTTCGGGATGCAAAATGGGACCCAAGGACCACAAATGCGTTCCAAGACCCATGATGGGTCCACGAGAACAAAAATGTGTTCCGAGACTTAATAAACAAATATTGGGTTTTAGGAGAAGAAACATGCTCTGATGCCCAAAACGAGAATCGACCCCGAAAAGGCCACAGGCCAAAAGTGGGATGCGAGACAAAAAAAAATGGGACCCGAGGACCAAAATTGGGTTCCCAGGTCGAAGACAGGGCAACCGGACAAGAAACGACCTCTAAGGCTCGAAATGAGTCCCGACGACTAAAACTTGACAAGAAGCACCCATCAGGCACCCAACTCGACACCCATGGGATGCCGACCCACCCGGGCTTCCACCTAGCACACCTTGGCACCCACCCACCCTCACACCCAACCTCGCACCCAACTTAGCACCTTTGAACCCACATTGGCACTCACCCTGACCCTGGCACCTTGGAACCCACATTGGCACTCACCTTGACCCTGGCACCCACCTTTGCACTCACCTTGGGACCCACCCTGGCTCCCACCTCGGCACCCACCCAGACACCCACCTTGGTTCCTTGGCACCCACCTTGGATCCTTGGCACCCACCCCGACACCCACCTTGGCACGCAACTTGGCTACTTGCCACCCACCTTGGCTCCTTGAAGCCCACCCCGACAACCACCCCGTGACCTACCCTGGCTAGGGTTGGTGCACACCCACCCTGGTGCCCACCTTGGCACCCACCCTATGACCCACCTTGGCACGCACCTTAGTACCCACCCCGTTACCCACCCTAGGACCCACCCCGTGACCCACCTTGGCCAGGGTGGGTGCACCCACCCTGGTGCCCACCTTGGCACCCACCCATCCTAGCACCCAGCCTGTGACCGGGCTTGGAACCCAACCTTGCACCCGTCTTGGCCAGTGTGGGTGCGCACCCATCCTGGCACCCACGTTGTGACACACCCTTTAACCCACGCACCCTAGCACCCACGTTGGCACCCACCTTGGAACCCAACTTGGCACCCACCTCGGCACCCACCTTGACACTTGTGGACCCACCTTGCCACTCACCCTAGCATCGACCCATCCTAGCACCCACCCTGGCACCTTTGCACCCTAGCACTCACCCATCCTAGCACCTAACCTGTGACCCACCTTGACACTCACCCTCGCACCCACCTTGGAACCCAACCTAGCACCCACCCACCCTGACACCAACCCTAGCACCTACCCACCCTTGCACCCACCCTGTGACCCATCTTGGCACCCACCCATCCTACCACTCAACCTATCACCCACCTTCTCACCCACCTTGGCATCCACCTTAGCACCCACCCACACTGGCACCTTGGCACCCACCTCGGGCAAGGTGGGTGCACACCCACCCTGGCACCCAATTTAGAACCCACCGAGCATGTTACCCACCTTGGCACCCACATTGCAGCCCACCCTAGTACCCACCCTATGACCCACATTGGCATCCACACCCTAGCACCCAGGCACCTCGACACCCGCCTTGACACCCACCCTAGCACTGAACCTGTGACCCACCTTGGAACTCACCCTAGAACCCACCCACCCTGTGAACCACCTTGGCATCCACCTTAGCACCCACCCACCTTGGCACCCACTCTAGCACTCACCCATCCTAACACCCAACTTGTTACCCACCTTGGCACCCGCCCTCGCGTCCACCTTGAAACCCACCCTAGCACCCACCCACGCAGGAGCCCACCTTGGCACCCAACCTAACACCCACGCATCCTGGCACCCAACTTGTGACCCACCTTGGAACCCACCCTAGTACCCACCTTTGAACCCACTATATCACCAACCCACCTTGGCACCCACCCTATGACCCTCTTTGGAATCCACCCTAGCACGCACCCACCCTGGCACCCACCATGGAGCGCACCCTAGCACCCACCCACCTCGGCACGCACCTCAACACCCACCTTGGTGTGCGCACTGCGCCAACCTCTCAAAGACCCTATGTGGTGCGCTCCAAAGTGTACACCTTTGGTGCGCTCCAAGGTGCGCACCTTTGGTGCACACCAAAGTGTGCACCGAGGTGAGCACCAAAGTGCACTCCAGGGTGCACACCAAGGCGCGCACCTTTGGTGCGGTCAATGCAAACGAATTCGGAAGTTGGGGTCGATGTCGTAATCGCTGCTGCAGACTACACGTATGAGAATCGGACAAATAGCTTTATATAGGGGAGGTGTTGCGTTTGATGGGTCGACTCCCCTGGTTGTGTGCACTGCACCAACTTCAAAGACCCTGTCTTGTTTAAGAAGTCAAAAGTTGGGGTGGATGTCCTAATCATTGCTGCAGTCTACGCATGTATGAGAATCAGACAAATAGCTTATATAGGGGAGGTGTTGCATTCGGTGGGTTGACTCCCCTGGTTGTGCGCACTGCGCCAACCTCAAAGACCTTGTTTTCGTTTAGAAGCCGAAAGTTGGGGTCGATGTCCTAATTGCTCTTGCAGGCTACGCATGTATGAGAATCAGACAAATAGCTTATATAGGGGAGGTGTTGGGTTTGATGGGTCGACTCCCCTGGTTGTGCGCATTGCGCCAACCTCAAAGACCCTGCATTGCGGATGAAGTCGAAAGTCAGAGTTTGGTGTGCTACAAGGTGTGGTCGAAGGTGCTCACCTAGGTGTGCACCTTTGGAGCGCAGGAAAAGTGCCCTCCAAAAGTGCGCACCTTTGGAGTGCACAAAAGTGCCCTCCAAAAGTGCGCACCTTTGGAGCGCAGAAAAGTGCCCTCCAAAAAGTGCCCTCCAAAAGTGCGCACCTTTGGAGCGCAGAAAAGTGCCCTCCAAAAAGTGCCCTCCAAAAGTGCGCACCTTTGGAGCGCAGAAAAGTGCCCTCCAAAAAGTGCCCTCCAAAAGTGCGCACCTTTGGAGCGCAGAAAAGTGCCCTCCAAAAAGTGCCCTCCAAAAGTGCGCACCTTTGGAGCGCAGAAAAGTGCCCTCCAAAAAGTGCCCTCCAAAAGTGCGCACCTTTGGAGCGCAGAAAAGTGCCCTCCAAAAAGTGCCCTCCAAAAGTGCGCACCTTTGGAGCGCAGAAAAGTGCCCTCCAAAAAGTGCCCTCCAAAAGTGCGCACCTTTGGAGCGCAGAAAAGTGCCCTCCAAAAAGTGCCCTCCAAAAGTGCGCACTTTTGGTGCGCACCAAAAGTGCGCACTTTTGGTGCGCACCAAAAGTGCGCACTTTTGGTGCGCACCAAGGCGCTGGTTCGGTCGTTGCAGGCGAGTTCGGAAGTTGGGGTCGATGTCCTGAGCGGAGGTGCAAACTACACAGGTGTCGGAATCGGACAAATAGCTTATATAGGGGAGGTGTATGCTTCGATGGGTCGACTCCCCAGGTTGAGCGCACCGCGCCAACCTCAAAGACCCTACGGTATGGATGAAGTCGGAAGTTGGGTCCGATGACCGATTCGATTAGTAGGTATGCTCATGAGGTCGGAATTTGGGTCCGATGACCTGCCATGTGTAGGAAGGCGAATGTTGGCACTGTGCGTTGCAAGGTGCACACCAAGGCGCTGGTGCGGTCTTTTTAGTCGAGTTCGGAAGTTGGGGTCGATGTCCTGATCGGAGGTGCAAGCTACACAGGTGTGGGAATCGGACAAATAGCTTATATAGGGGAGGTGTATGCTTCGTTGGGTCGACTCCCCGGGTTGAGCGCACCGCGCCAACCTCAAAGACCCTACGGTATGGATGAAGTCGGAAGTTGGGTCCGATGACCGATTCGATATGTAGGCATACTCGCGAGGTCGGAATTTGGGTCCGATGACCTGCCATGTTGAGGAAGGCGAATGTTGGCACTGTGCGTTGCAAGGTGCGCACCAAGGCGCTGGTTCGGTCGTTGCAGGCGAGTTCGGAAGTTGGGGTCGATGTCCTGATCGGAGGTGCAAACTACACAGGTGTGGGAATCGGACAAATAGCTTATATAGGGGAGGTGTATGCTTCGTTGGGTCGACTCCCCGGGTTGAGCGCACCGCGCCAACCTCAAAGACCCTACGGTATGGATGAAGTCGGAAGTTGGGTCCGATGACCGATTCGATATGTAGGCATACTCGCGAGGTCGGAATTTGGGTCCGATGACCTGCCATGTGCAGGAAGGCGAATGTTGGGACTGTGCGTCGCAAGGTGCGCACCAAGGCGCTGGTGCCGTCGTTGCAGTCGAGTTCGGAAGTTGGGGTCGATGTCCTGGTCAGAGGTGCAAACTACACAGGTGTGGGAATCGGACAAATAGCTTATATAGGGGAGGTGTATGCTTCGATGGGTCGACTCCCCGGGTTGAGCGCACCGCGCCAACCTCAGAGACCCTACAGTATGGATGAAGTCGGAAGTTGGGTCCGATGACCGATTCGATACGTATGCATATTCGCGAGGTCTGAATTTGTGTCCGATGACCTGCCATGCGCAGGAAGGCGGAATTTGGGTCCGATGACCGAGTTGATGGCGTGCCATGCGCAGAAAGGCGGAATTTGGGTCCGATGACCGAGTTGATGTTGATGGCCCGCCATGCATAGGAAGGCGGAATTTGGGTCCGATGACCGATTTGAAGGCGTGCCATACGCAGAAAGGCGGAGTTTGGGTCCGATGACCGAGTTGATATTGATGGCCCGCCATGCGCAGGAAGGCAGAATTTGGGTCCGATGACCTGACATACGCATGGAGTCCGACTCGGGGGCCGATGTTCGATTCGATGACTTGCATTGTGGGTAAAGTCGGAAGTTGTGGTCTTTGACCCGATTCGATGACCAGACTTCGGCTGCTTGAGAATCGGACAAATAACTTATATAGGGGAGGTAGTGTTCTCGAGCATCCTCCCCCCGTGCCCGTTTATGTCGATTGATGCTGGTGCTCTACTGGTTGGAGAGCTCGGATGCAAAAATCTTGCACCAGGATTTATCGATTGTGATGGACACGGCAAGTCTCCTGATTGCTATGCAGGAGCTCATCGTGAATCTCTATGCGGCCTTGGTATGGACTCGACCTGCGGAATGGTTCGGCAATGGTAGTCGCTCCAACACGTCCTTGCAGTGGCCACAGAGGTGATTCAACTAGAGCTCCAGTCTAGCTTTTGGGTTGCTTGGCGGACTGGTATAGCCGCGATCGAGTTCCGGCCATGAACGTTTTAGATAGCTCTTGGGCTTTCTGGGACGGAAGTCGGAAGTTTGGGCTGTTGTCCGATTTGATGACCATTCTTCGGATGTGTGAGAATCGGACAAATAACTTATATAGGGGACTGTGTTGTCTCACGCAGCCCCCTCCGTGCCCCTCTATCTCGACCGATGTTGGTGCTTGAAAGGGTTGGGATCGCTCGGATTTATAAACGTGCACCACCATTTGTCGAGTGTGAGGGACGCGGCAGGTCTCCTAAATGCTATGCGGGCGCTCTCTGAGAATCTCTATCCGGCCTCGACACAAACTAGTCTTGCTGAATGGTTTGGCACTGGTAGTCGATCTAACACGTCGTTGTTGTGGCCGCCTAGGCGATTCGATTCGAGCCCCCGTCTAGCTTTTGGGTTGCTTGGCGGATTTTGCCCTATCCGCAAGTGAGCTCGGTCCCTAAACGTTCGAGAAACCTGATTGCTATGTGCCGACTCTCTTTCTTGCGAGCCTCCATCTAGCTTTTGGGTCTCTACGGAACGGAAGTCGGAATCTGGGACCGTTGTTTGATTCGACGAGGCAGACTACGGTTGTGCGAGAATCGGACAAATAACTTATATAGGGGAGGTGTTGACTGGAGCATTCTCCCCCGTGCCCCTCTAACTCGACCAATGCTGGCGCTCGAACGGTGGTAGCGCTCGGATTTTCATTGAGCGCCAGCATTGGTCGATTTAGAGGGGCATGCGAGATTCCCGAATGCTATGCGAGGGCTCTAACGGAAATGTCTATTGGTTTCGGTATGGATGCAATTGCGAGTGGTTCAGCAAAGGTAGTCGTTCCGATGCGTCCATGTCGTGGCCAAATCGATAATTCGATTTGAGCCCTCGTATAGCATTTGGGTCTCTCGATGTGATTCCGCATTCCAGTCCCTTTGGGCACTGCTTGAGCCGCATCCCAGGGGGTTCCCTTCCCAATAATCTGCCTCGCAACCCGATTGCTATGCGGTGAGGCTCCTCGGCCGCCTCGGAACTATCTGTGTATCAGACGCATCGCGGGATAAGGGGTTGGCAACGGTAGTCGCCCCAAGCGCGTCCGATGCTTGGACCATTCCGAGGCGGCCCTGAAGCCTCTTCCGTCTAGCCGTTGGGTCCTTCTCGCCGCATCCCTCGCCTCGCACCCCGATTGCTATGCGGTGAGGCTCCTCGGCCGCCTTGGAACTATCTGTGTATCGGACGCGTCGCGGGATAAGGGGTTGTCACTGGTAGTCGCCCCAAGCGCGTCCGATGCTTGGACCATTCCGAGGCGGCCCTGAAGCCTCTTCCGTCTAGCCGTTGGGTCCTTCTCGCCGCATCCCTCGCCTCGCACCCCGATTGCTATGCGGTGAGGCTCCTCGGCCGCCTTGGAACTATCTGTGTATCGGACGCGTCGCGGGATAAGGGGTTGTCACTGGTAGTCGCCCCAAGCGCGTCCGATGCTTGGACCATTCCGAGGCGGCCCTGAAGCCTCTTCCGTCTAGCCGTTGGGTCCTTCTCGCCGCATCCCTCGCCTCGCACCCCGATTGCTATGCGGTGAGGCTCCTCGGCCGCCTTGGAACTATCTGTGTATCAGACGCGTCGCGGGATAAGGGGTTGTCACTGGTAGTCGCCCCAAGCGCGTCCGATGCTTGGACCATTCCGAGGCGGCCCTGAAGCCTCTTCCGTCTAGCCGTTGGGTCCTTCTCGCCGCATCCCTCGCCTCGCACCCCGATTGCTATGCGGTGAGGCTCCTCGGCCGCCTTGGAACTATCTGTGTATCGGACGCGTCGCGGGATAAGGGGTTGTCACTGGTAGTCGCCCCAAGCGCGTCCGATGCTTGGACCATTCCGAGGCGGCCCTGAAGCCTCTTCCGTCTAGCCGTTGGGTCCTTCTCGCCGCATCCCTCGCCTCGCACCCCGATTGCTATGCGGTGAGGCTCCTCGGCCGCCTTGGAACTATCTGTGTATCGGACGCGTCGCGGGATAAGGGGTTGTCACTGGTAGTCGCCCCAAGCGCGTCCGATGCTTGGACCATTCCGAGGCGGACCTGAAGCCTCTTCCCTCTAGCCGTTGGGGCTTTCTCGCCGCATCCCTCGCCTCGCACCCCGATTGCTATGCTGTGAGGCTCCTCGGCCGCCTCGGAACTATCTGTGTATCGGACGCATCGCGGGATAAGGGGTTGGCAGTGGTAGTCGCCCCAAGCGCGTCCGATGCTTGGACCATTCCGAGGCGGCCCTGAAGCCTCTTTCGTCAGCCGTTGGGGCCATCTCGCCGCATCCCCCACCTCGCACCACGATTGCTATGCTGTGAGGCTCCTCGGCCGCCTCGGAACTATCTGTGTATCGGACGCATCGCGGGATAAGGGGTTGGCAGTGGTAGTCGCCCCAAGCGCGTCCGATGCTTGGACTATTCCGAGGCGGCCCTGCAGCCTCTTCCGTGTAGCCTTTGGGGCCATCTCGCCGCATCCCTCGCCTCGCACCCCGATTGCTATGCGGTGAGGCTCATCGGCCGCCTGGGAACTATCTTCGTATCGGACGCATCGCGGGATAAGGGGTTGTCACTGGTAGTCGCCCCAAGCGCGTCCGATGCTTGGACTATTCCGAGGCGGCCCTGCAGCCTCTTCCGTCTAGCCGTTGGGGCCATCTCGCCGCATCCCCCACCTCCTCGGCTGCCTCGGAACTATCTGTGTATCGGACGCATCGCGGGATAAGGGGTTGGCAGTGGTAGTCGCCCCAAGCGCGTCCGATGCTTGGACTATTCCGAGGCGGCCCTGCAGCCTCTTCCGTCTAGCCTTTGGGGCCATCTCGCCGCATCCCTCACCTCGCACCCCGATTGCTATGCAGTGAGGCTCCTCGGCCGCCTGGGAACTATCTTCGTATCGGACGCATCGCGGGATAAGGGGTTGTCACTGGTAGTCGCCCCAAGGACGTCCGATGCTTGGACTATTCCGAGGCGGCCCTGCAGCCTCTTCCGTCTAGCCGTTGGGGCCATCTCGCCGCATCCCCCACCTCCTCGGCTGCCTCGGAACTATCTTCGTATCGGACGCATCGCGGGATAAGGGGTTGGCAGTGGTAGTCACCCCAAGCGCGTCCGATGCTTGGACTATTCCGAGGCGGCCCTGCAGCCTCTTCCGTCTAGCCTTTGGGGCCATCTCGCCGCATCCCTCGCCTCGCACCCCGATTGCTATGCGGTGAGGCTCCTCGGCCGCCTGGGAACTATCTTCGTATCGGACGCATCGCGGGATAAGGGGTTGTCACTGGTAGTCGCCCCAAGCGCGTCTGATGCTTGGACTATTCCGAGGCGGCCCTGCAGCCTCTTTCGTCTAACCGTTGGGGCCATCTCGCCGCATCCCCCACCTCGCACCCCGATTGCTATGCGGTGAGGCTCCTCGGCCGCCTTGGAACCGTCTTCGTATCGGACGCATCGCGGGATAAGGGGTTGTCACTGGTAGTCGCCCCAAGCTGCGTCCGATGCTTGGACTATTCCGAGGCGGCCCTGTGGCCTCTTCCGTCTAGCCGTTGGGGCCATCTCGCCGCATCCCCCACCTCGCACCCCGATTGCTATGCGGTGAGGCTCCTCGGCCGCCTTGGAACTATCTTCGTATCGGACGCATCGCGAGATAAGGGGTTGTCACTGGTAGTCGCCCCAAGCACGTCCGATGCTTGGACTATTCCGAGGCGGCCCTGCAGCCTCTTCTGTCTAGCCGTTGGGGCCATCTCGCCGCATCCCCCACCTCGCACCCCGATTGCTATGCGGTGAGGCTCCTCGGCCGCCTTGGAACTATCTTCGTATCGGACGCATCGCGGGATAAGGGGTTGTCACTGGTAGTCGCCCCAAGCGCGTCCGATGCTTGGACTATTCCGAGGCGGCCCTGCAGCCTCTTCCGTCTAGCCGTTGGGGCCATCTCGCCGCATCCCCCACCTCGCACCCCGATTGCTATGCGGTGAGGCTCCTCGGCCGCCTTGGAACTATCTTCGTATCGGACGCATCGCGGGATAAGGGGTTGTCACTGGTAGTCGCCCCAAGCGCGTCCGATGCTTGGACTATTCCGAGGCGGCCCTGTGGCCTCCTCCGTCTAGCCGTTGGGGCCATCTCGCCGCATCCCCCCCCTTGCACCCGGATTGCTATGCGGTGAGGCTCCGATGCTTGGACTATTTCGAGGCGGCCCTGTGGCCTCTTCCGTCTAGCCGTTGGGGCCATCTCGCCGCATCCCCCCCCTTGCACCCGGATTGCTATGCGGTGAGGCTCCTGGGCCACCTTGGAACTATCTTCGTATCGGACGCATCGCGGGATAAGGGGTTGTCACTGGTAGTCGCCCCAAGCGCGTCCGATGCTTGGACTATTCCGAGGCGGCCCTGCAGCCTCTTTCGTCTAGCCGTTTGGGCCATCTCGCCGCATCCCCCACCTCGCACCCCGATTGCTATGCGGTGAGGCTCCTCGACCGCCTTGGAACTATCTTCGTATCGGACGCATCGCAGGATAAGGGGTTGTCACTGGTAGTCGCCCCAAGCGCGTCCGATGCTTGGACTATTCCGAGGCGGCCCTGCAGCCTCTTCCGTCTAGCCGTTGGGGCCATCTCGCCGCATCCCCCACCTCGCACCCCGATTGCTATGCGGTGATGCTCCTCGGCCGCTTTGGAACCATCTTCGAATCGGACGCATCGCGGGATAAGGGGTTGTCACTGGTAGTCGCCCCAAGCGCGTCCGATGCTTGGACCATTCCGAGGCGGCCCTGAAGCCTCTTCCGTCTAGCCGTTGGGGCCATCCGTCGCCTCGCACCCCCGATTGCTATGCGGTGAGGCTCCTCGGCCGCCTTGGAACCGTCTTCGTATCGGACGCATCGCGGGATAAGGGGTTGTCACTGGTAGTCGCCCCAAGCGCGTCCGATGCTCGGACCATTCCGAGGCGGCCCTGAAGCCTCTTCCGTCTAGCCATTGGGGCCATCTCGCCGCATCCGTCGCCTCGCACCCCCGATTGCTATGCGGTGAGGCTCCTCGGCCGCCTTGCAACCTTCTGTGTATCGGACGCATCGCGGGATAAGGGGTTGGCACTGGTAGTCGCCCCAAGCGCGTCCGATGCTTGGACCATACCGAGGTGGCCCTGAAGCCTCTTCCGTGTAGCCGTTGGGGCCTTCCCGCCCCATCCCTCGCCTCGCACCCCGATTGATATGCGGTGAGGCTCCTCGGCCGCGTTGGAACTATCTGTGTATCGGACGCATCGCGGGATAAGGGGTTGGCACTGGTAGTCGTCCCAATCGCGTCCGATGCTTGGACCATTCCGAGGCGGCCCTGCAGCCTCTTCCTAGTCGTCGGGGCCTTCCCGGCGCATCCTTCGCCTCGCATCCCGATTCCTATGCGGTGAGTCTTCTCGGCCGCCGCGGAACTATACCTGTTATCGCTACTGCATCCTTCGGCTGGTAACCTCCTCTGCCGCCTTGGAACGTTCTCTTTGTCGGACGCGTCGCGGGATAAGGGGTTGGCACTGGTAGTCGCCCCAAGCGCGCCTGATGCATAGACCGCTCCGAGTCGACCTTGCTTTCAGCCTCTCACATGCATAGACCTCTCTGAGTCGACCCTGCAGCCTCTCACGTTTAGCCTATGGAATCTCGCCTCACAACATGATTGCTATCCTTGATGCATCCCTTGCCTCGAGCCCTGATTGCTTTCTTGGCTGCATCCCTCCTCTCCTCACAGCCCAGTTGTCATCACTGCTCCATCCGTCGCTTCATGCATCTGGCTGCTGGGCCCTTCCCACCGCACA
>NW_026728842.1:965000-1000000 GCF_030272615.1 Cryptomeria japonica | reverse complement strand
AATGCTGGTGCGAACCCGGGAGCGCTCCGATGTGTGCTCCAAGGTGCGGCGTGCACGAAGTCCGAGCCCGGTTTGCCCCGGGTGCGCACCTCGCGTGCACCTTCGCCGGGGTGAGCACCTTGGTGTGCAGACCTTGGCTGGGTTGCGCGCCCTGGTGCGCACCAAGGAGCGCTCTGAAGTGTGCTCCAAGGTGCGGCGTGCACGAAGTCGGAGCCCGGTTTGCCCCGGGTGTGCACCTCGCGTGCACCTTCGCTGCGGTGGGCACCTTGGCTGGGTTGCGCGCCTTGGTGGGCACCATGCAGTGCACGAAGTCGGAGCCCGGATTGCCCCGGGCGCGCACCTCCGCCAGGGTGGGCACCTTGGTGCGCACAACTTGCCTGGGCTGCGCACCAGGAAGGGCTCAAGATGGCACCCGCGTTCCGTTTTTTTCACTATCTTTCAGAACGGAAATTTTAAAATCTCGTTTTTTTTTGCCTTTTCTGGAAATTAGTGAAGGCAGCGCATCAAAGGTGCGCAACGCTGGTGCGAACCTGGGAGCGCTCCGATGTGTGCTCCAAGGTGCGGCGTGCACGAAGTCGGAGCCCGGTTTGCCCCGGGTGCGCACCTCGCGTGCACCTTCGCCGGGGTGGGCACCTTGGTGTGCAGACCTTGGCTGGGTTGCGCGCCCTGGTGGGCACCATGGTGCGCACCAAGGAGCGCTCCGAAGTGTGCTCCAAGGTGCGGCCTGCACGAAGTCGGAGCCCGGTTTGCCCCGGGTGTGCACCTCGGGTGGGCACCTTGGTGCGCATGCCTTGCCTGGGCTGCGCACCAGGGCGGGCTCAAGATGGCACCCGCGTTCCTTTTTTTTCACTATCTTTCAAAACGGAAATTTTAAAATCTCATTTTTTTTTGCCTTTTTCTGGAAATTAGTGAAGGCAGCGCATCAAAGGTGCGCACCTCGCTGCCCACCACGGTGCGCAACGCCGGTGGGCACCCGGGAGTGCTTCGAAGTGTGCTCCAAGGTGCTGCGTGCACGTTGTCGGAGCCCGGTTTGCCCCGGGTGCGCACCTCGCGTGCACCTTCGTCGGGGTGGGCACCTTGGCTGGGTTTGCCCCGGCTGCGCTCCGAAGCGGGGTTATTGGAGCGCCGCCTCTTTTTTTGTCGGAGCGTTTGGTGGGGTTTCTCGCACTGGCTCTTCCCAGGCCCGGTTGCCACCCTGGCGCGCACGAAGTCGGAAGTAGGGTTAATTGCCCGGGTGCGCACCTTTGCCAGGGTGGGCACCTTGCCTGGGCTGCGCACCAGGGCGGGCTCAAGATGGCACCCGCGTTCCGTTTTTTTCACTATCTTTCAAAACGGAAATTTCAAAATCTCCTTTTTTTTTTGCCTTTTCTGGAAATTAGTGAAGGCAGCGCATCAAAGGTGCGCACCTGGGAGCGCTACGAAGTGTGCTCCAAGGTGCGGCGTGCACGTTGTCGGAGCCCGGTTTGCCCCGGGTGCGCACCTCGCCTGCACCTTGGCCGGGGTGGGCACCTTGGCTAGGTTTGCCCAGGGTGCGCTCCGAAGCGGGGTTACTGGAGCGCCCCCTCTTTTTTTGTCAGAGCGTTTGGTTGGGTTTCTCGCATTGGCTCTTCCCAGGCCCGGTTGTTGGGTGCGCTCCCACCCTGGCGCGCGCGAGGTTGGAAGTTGGGTTAATTGCCCGGGCGCGCACCTTCGCCAGGGTGGGCACCTTGGTGCGCACACCTTGGCTGGGCTGCGCACCAGGGCGGGCTCAAGATGGCACCAGCATTCCCTTTTTTTCACTATCTTTCAAAACGGAAATTTTAAAATCTCGTTTTTTTTTGCCTTTTATGGAAATTAGTGAAGGCATCGCATCAAAGGTGCGCACCTCGCTGCCCACCTTGGTGTGCTCCGAGGTGCCCACCACGGTGCGAACCCGGGAGCGCCCCGATGTGTGCTCCAAGGTGCGGCGTGCACGAAGTCGGACCCCGGTTTGCCCCGGGTGCGCACCTCGCGTGCACCTTGGTGCGCACACCTTGGCTGGGTTGCGCGCCCTGGTGGGCACCATGGTGCGCACCAAGGAGCGCTCCGAAGTGTGCTCCAAGGTGCGCCGTGCACGAAGTCGGAGCCCGGTTTGCCCCGGGTGCGCACCTCGCGTGCACCTTCGCCGCGGTGGGCACCATGGCGTGCACGAAGTCGGAGCCCGGTTTGCCCCGGGTGCGCACCTCGCATGCACCTTCGCCGGGGTGGGCACCTTGGTGTGCAGACCTTGGCTGGGTTGCGCGCCCTGGTGGGCACCATGGTGCGCACCAAGGAGCGCTCCGAAGTGTGCTCCAAGGTGCGGCCTGCACGAAGTCGGAGCCCGGTTTGCCCCGGGTGTGCACCTCGGGTGGGCACCTTGGTGCGCATGCCTTGCCTGGGCTGCGCACCAGGGCGGGCTCAAGATGGCACCCGCGTTCCTTTTTTTTCACTATCTTTCAAAACGGAAATTTTAAAATCTCATTTTTTTTTGCCTTTTTCTGGAAATTAGTGAAGGCAGCGCATCAAAGGTGCGCACCTCGCTGCCCACCACGGTGCGCAACGCCGGTGGGCACCCGGGAGTGCTTCGAAGTGTGCTCCAAGGTGCTGCGTGCACGTTGTCGGAGCCCGGTTTGCCCCGGGTGCGCACCTCGCGTGCACCTTCGTCGGGGTGGGCACCTTGGCTGGGTTTCCCCCGGCTGCGCTCCGAAGCGGGGTTATTGGAGCGCCGCCTCTTTTTTTGTCGGAGCGTTTGGTGGGGTTTCTCGCACTGGCTCTTCCCAGGCCCGGTTGCCACCCTGGCGCGCACGAAGTCGGAAGTAGGGTTAATTGCCCGGGTGCGCACCTTTGCCAGGGTGGGCACCTTGCCTGGGCTGCGCACCAGGGCGGGCTCAAGATGGCACCCGCGTTCCGTTTTTTTCACTATCTTTCAAAACGGAAATTTCAAAATCTCCTTTTTTTTTGCCTTTTCTGGAAATTAGTGAAGGCAGCGCATCAAAGGTGCGCACCCGGGAGCGCTACGAAGTGTGCTCCAAGGTGCGGCGTGCACGTTGTCGGAGCCCGGTTTGCCTCGGGTGCGCACCTCGCCTGCACCTTGGCCGGGGTGGGCACCTTGGCTGGGTTTGCCCAGGGTGCGCTCCGGAGCGGGGTTACTGGAGCGCCCCCTCTTTTTTTGTCAGAGCGTTTGGTGGGGTTTCTCGCATTGGCTCTTCCCAGGCCCGGTTGTTGGGTGCGCTCCCACCCTGGCGCGCGCGAGGTTGGAAGTTGGGTTAATTGCCCGGGCGCGCACCTTCGCCAGGGTGGGCACCTTGGTGCGCACACCTTGGCTGGGCTGCGCACCAGGGCGGGCTCAAGATGGCACCAGCATTCCCTTTTTTTCACTATCTTTCAAAACGGAAATTTTAAAATCTCGTTTTTTTTTGCCTTTTATGGAAATTAGTGAAGGCATCGCATCAAAGGTGCGCACCTCGCTGCCCACCTTGGTGTGCTCCGAGGTGCCCACCACGGTGCGAACCCGGGAGCGCCCCGATGTGTGCTCCAAGGTGCGGCGTGCACGAAGTCGGACCCCGGTTTGCCCCGGGTGCGCACCTCGCGTGCACCTTGGTGCGCACACCTTGGCTGGGTTGCGCGCCCTGGTGGGCACCATGGTGCGCACCAAGGAGCGCTCCGAAGTGTGCTCCAAGGTGCGCCGTGCACGAAGTCGGAGCCCGGTTTGCCCCGGGTGCGCACCTCGCGTGCACCTTCGCCGCGGTGGGCACCATGGCGTGCACGAAGTCGGAGCCCGGTTTGCCCCGGGTGCGCACCTCGCGTGCACCTTCGCCGGGGTGGGCACCTTGGTGTGCAGACCTTGGCTGGGTTGCGCGCCCTGGTGGGCACCATGGTGCGCACCAAGGAGCGCTCCGAAGTGTGCTCCAAGGTGCGGCCTGCACGAAGTCGGAGCCCGGTTTGCCCCGGGTGTGCACCTCGGGTGGGCACCTTGGTGCGCATGCCTTGCCTGGGCTGCGCACCAGGGCGGGCTCAAGATGGCACCCGCGTTCCTTTTTTTTCACTATCTTTCAAAACGGAAATTTTAAAATCTCATTTTTTTTTGCCTTTTTCTGGAAATTAGTGAAGGCAGCGCATCAAAGGTGCGCACCTCGCTGCCCACCACGGTGCGCAACGCCGGTGGGCACCCGGGAGTGCTTCGAAGTGTGCTCCAAGGTGCTGCGTGCACGTTGTCGGAGCCCGGTTTGCCCCGGGTGCGCACCTCGCGTGCACCTTCGTCGGGGTGGGCACCTTGGCTGGGTTTGCCCCGGCTACGCTCCGAAGCGGGGTTATTGGAGCGCCGCCTCTTTTTTTGTCGGAGCGTTTGGTGGGGTTTCTCGCATTGGCTCTTCCCAGGCCCGGTTGCCACCCTGGCGCGCACGAAGTCGGAAGTAGGGTTAATTGCCCGGGTGCGCACCTTTGCCAGGGTGGGCACCTTGCCTGGGCTGCGCACCAGGGCGGGCTCAAGATGGCACCCGCGTTCCGTTTTTTTCACTATCTTTCAAAACGGAAATTTCAAAATCTCCTTTTTTTTTTGCCTTTTCTGGAAATTAGTGAAGGCAGCGCATCAAAGGTGCGCACCCGGGAGCGCTACGAAGTGTGCTCCAAGGTGCGGCGTGCACGTTGTCGGAGCCCGGTTTGCCTCGGGTGCGCACCTCGCCTGCACCTTGGCCGGGGTGGGCACCTTGGCTGGGTTTGCCCAGGGTGCGCTCCGGAGCGGGGTTACTGGAGCGCCCCCTCTTTTTTTGTCAGAGCGTTTGGTGGGGTTTCTCGCATTGGCTCTTCCCAGGCCCGGTTGTTGGGTGCGCTCCCACCCTGGCGCGCGCGAGGTTGGAAGTTGGGTTAATTGCCCGGGCGCGCACCTTCGCCAGGGTGGGCACCTTGGTGCGCACACCTTGGCTGGGCTGCGCACCAGGGCGGGCTCAAGATGGCACCAGCATTCCCTTTTTTTCACTATCTTTCAAAACGGAAATTTTAAAATCTCGTTTTTTTTTGCCTTTTATGGAAATTAGTGAAGGCATCGCATCAAAGGTGCGCACCTCGCTGCCCACCTTGGTGTGCTCCGAGGTGCCCACCACGGTGCGAACCCGGGAGCGCCCCGATGTGTGCTCCAAGGTGCGGCGTGCACGAAGTCGGACCCCGGTTTGCCCCGGGTGCGCACCTCGCGTGCACCTTGGTGCGCACACCTTGGCTGGGTTGCGCGCCCTGGTGGGCACCATGGTGCGCACCAAGGAGCGCTCCGAAGTGTGCTCCAAGGTGCGCCGTGCACGAAGTCGGAGCCCGGTTTGCCCCGGGTGCGCACCTCGCGTGCACCTTCGCCGCGGTGGGCACCATGGCGTGCACGAAGTCGGAGCCCGGTTTGCCCCGGGTGCGCACCTCGCGTGCACCTTCGCCGGGGTGGGCACCTTGGTGTGCAGACCTTGGCTGGGTTGCGCGCCCTGGTGGGCACCATGGTGCGCACCAAGGAGCGCTCCGAAGTGTGCTCCAAGGTGCGGCCTGCACGAAGTCGGAGCCCGGTTTGCCCCGGGTGTGCACCTCGGGTGGGCACCTTGGTGCGCATGCCTTGCCTGGGCTGCGCACCAGGGCGGGCTCAAGATGGCACCCGCGTTCCTTTTTTTTCACTATCTTTCAAAACGGAAATTTTAAAATCTCATTTTTTTTTGCCTTTTTCTGGAAATTAGTGAAGGCAGCGCATCAAAGGTGCGCACCTCGCTGCCCACCACGGTGCGCAACGCCGGTGGGCACCCGGGAGTGCTTCGAAGTGTGCTCCAAGGTGCTGCGTGCACGTTGTCGGAGCCCGGTTTGCCCCGGGTGCGCACCTCGCGTGCACCTTCGTCGGGGTGGGCACCTTGGCTGGGTTTGCCCCGGCTGCGCTCCGAAGCGGGGTTATTGGAGCGCCGCCTCTTTTTTTGTCGGAGCGTTTGGTGGGGTTTCTCGCATTGGCTCTTCCCAGGCCCGGTTGCCACCCTGGCGCGCACGAAGTCGGAAGTAGGGTTAATTGCCCGGGTGCGCACCTTTGCCAGGGTGGGCACCTTGCCTGGGCTGCGCACCAGGGCGGGCTCAAGATGGCACCCGCGTTCCGTTTTTTTCACTATCTTTCAAAACGGAAATTTCAAAATCTCCTTTTTTTTTTGCCTTTTCTGGAAATTAGTGAAGGCAGCGCATCAAAGGTGCGCACCCGGGAGCGCTACGAAGTGTGCTCCAAGGTGCGGCGTGCACGTTGTCGGAGCCCGGTTTGCCTCGGGTGCGCACCTCGCCTGCACCTTGGCCGGGGTGGGCACCTTGGCTGGGTTTGCCCAGGGTGCGCTCCGGAGCGGGGTTACTGGAGCGCCCCCTCTTTTTTTGTCAGAGCGTTTGGTGGGGTTTCTCGCATTGGCTCTTCCCAGGCCCGGTTGTTGGGTGCGCTCCCACCCTGGCGCGCGCGAGGTTGGAAGTTGGGTTAATTGCCCGGGCGCGCACCTTCGCCAGGGTGGGCACCTTGGTGCGCACACCTTGGCTGGGCTGCGCACCAGGGCGGGCTCAAGATGGCACCAGCATTCCCTTTTTTTCACTATCTTTCAAAACGGAAATTTTAAAATCTCGTTTTTTTTTGCCTTTTATGGAAATTAGTGAAGGCATCGCATCAAAGGTGCGCACCTCGCTGCCCACCTTGGTGTGCTCCGAGGTGCCCACCACGGTGCGAACCCGGGAGCGCCCCGATGTGTGCTCCAAGGTGCGGCGTGCACGAAGTCGGACCCCGGTTTGCCCCGGGTGCGCACCTCGCGTGCACCTTGGTGCGCACACCTTGGCTGGGTTGCGCGCCCTGGTGGGCACCATGGTGCGCACCAAGGAGCGCTCCGAAGTGTGCTCCAAGGTGCGCCGTGCACGAAGTCGGAGCCCGGTTTGCCCCGGGTGCGCACCTCGCGTGCACCTTCGCCGCGGTGGGCACCATGGCGTGCACGAAGTCGGAGCCCGGTTTGCCCCGGGTGCGCACCTCGCGTGCACCTTCGCCGGGGTGGGCACCTTGGTGTGCAGACCTTGGCTGGGTTGCGCGCCCTGGTGGGCACCATGGTGCGCACCAAGGAGCGCTCCGAAGTGTGCTCCAAGGTGCGGCCTGCACGAAGTCGGAGCCCGGTTTGCCCCGGGTGTGCACCTCGGGTGGGCACCTTGGTGCGCATGCCTTGCCTGGGCTGCGCACCAGGGCGGGCTCAAGATGGCACCCGCGTTCCTTTTTTTTCACTATCTTTCAAAACGGAAATTTTAAAATCTCATTTTTTTTTGCCTTTTTCTGGAAATTAGTGAAGGCAGCGCATCAAAGGTGCGCACCTCGCTGCCCACCACGGTGCGCAACGCCGGTGGGCACCCGGGAGTGCTTCGAAGTGTGCTCCAAGGTGCTGCGTGCACGTTGTCGGAGCCCGGTTTGCCCCGGGTGCGCACCTCGCGTGCACCTTCGTCGGGGTGGGCACCTTGGCTGGGTTTGCCCCGGCTGCGCTCCGAAGCGGGGTTATTGGAGCGCCGCCTCTTTTTTTGTCGGAGCGTTTGGTGGGGTTTCTCGCATTGGCTCTTCCCAGGCCCGGTTGCCACCCTGGCGCGCACGAAGTCGGAAGTAGGGTTAATTGCCCGGGTGCGCACCTTTGCCAGGGTGGGCACCTTGCCTGGGCTGCGCACCAGGGCGGGCTCAAGATGGCACCCGCGTTCCGTTTTTTTCACTATCTTTCAAAACGGAAATTTCAAAATCTCCTTTTTTTTTTGCCTTTTCTGGAAATTAGTGAAGGCAGCGCATCAAAGGTGCGCACCCGGGAGCGCTACGAAGTGTGCTCCAAGGTGCGGCGTGCACGTTGTCGGAGCCCGGTTTGCCTCGGGTGCGCACCTCGCCTGCACCTTGGCCGGGGTGGGCACCTTGGCTGGGTTTGCCCAGGGTGCGCTCCGGAGCGGGGTTACTGGAGCGCCCCCTCTTTTTTTGTCAGAGCGTTTGGTGGGGTTTCTCGCATTGGCTCTTCCCAGGCCCGGTTGTTGGGTGCGCTCCCACCCTGGCGCGCGCGAGGTTGGAAGTTGGGTTAATTGCCCGGGCGCGCACCTTCGCCAGGGTGGGCACCTTGGTGCGCACACCTTGGCTGGGCTGCGCACCAGGGCGGGCTCAAGATGGCACCAGCATTCCCTTTTTTTCACTATCTTTCAAAACGGAAATTTTAAAATCTCGTTTTTTTTTGCCTTTTATGGAAATTAGTGAAGGCATCGCATCAAAGGTGCGCACCTCGCTGCCCACCTTGGTGTGCTCCGAGGTGCCCACCACGGTGCGAACCCGGGAGCGCCCCGATGTGTGCTCCAAGGTGCGGCGTGCACGAAGTCGGACCCCGGTTTGCCCCGGGTGCGCACCTCGCGTGCACCTTGGTGCGCACACCTTGGCTGGGTTGCGCGCCCTGGTGGGCACCATGGTGCGCACCAAGGAGCGCTCCGAAGTGTGCTCCAAGGTGCGCCGTGCACGAAGTCGGAGCCCGGTTTGCCCCGGGTGCGCACCTCGCGTGCACCTTCGCCGCGGTGGGCACCATGGCGTGCACGAAGTCGGAGCCCGGTTTGCCCCGGGTGCGCACCTCGCGTGCACCTTCGCCGGGGTGGGCACCTTGGTGTGCAGACCTTGGCTGGGTTGCGCGCCCTGGTGGGCACCATGGTGCGCACCAAGGAGCGCTCCGAAGTGTGCTCCAAGGTGCGGCCTGCACGAAGTCGGAGCCCGGTTTGCCACCCTGGCGCGCACGAAGTCGGAAGTAGGGTTAATTGCCCGGGTGCGCACCTTTGCCAGGGTGGGCACCTTGCCTGGGCTGCGCACCAGGGCGGGCTCAAGATGGCACCCGCGTTCCGTTTTTTTCACTATCTTTCAAAACGGAAATTTCAAAATCTCCTTTTTTTTTTGCCTTTTCTGGAAATTAGTGAAGGCAGCGCATCAAAGGTGCGCACCCGGGAGCGCTACGAAGTGTGCTCCAAGGTGCGGCGTGCACGTTGTCGGAGCCCGGTTTGCCCCGGGTGCGCACCTCGCCTGCACCTTGGCCGGGGTGGGCACCTTGGCTGGGTTTGCCCAGGGTGCGCTCCGGAGCGGGGTTACTGGAGCGCCCCCTCTTTTTTTGTCAGAGCGTTTGGTTGGGTTTCTCGCATTGGCTCTTCCCAGGCCCGGTTGTTGGGTGCGCTCCCACCCTGGCGCGCGCGAGGTTGGAAGTTGGGTTAATTGCCCGGGCGCGCACCTTCGCCAGGGTGGGCACCTTGGTGCGCACACCTTGGCTGGGCTGCGCACCAGGGCGGGCTCAAGATGGCACCAGCATTCCCTTTTTTTCACTATCTTTCAAAACGGAAATTTTAAAATCTCGTTTTTTTTTGCCTTTTATGGAAATTAGTGAAGGCATCGCATCAAAGGTGCGCACCTCGCTGCCCACCTTGGTGTGCTCCGAGGTGCCCACCACGGTGCGAACCCGGGAGCGCCCCGATGTGTGCTCCAAGGTGCGGCGTGCACGAAGTCGGACCCCGGTTTGCCCCGGGTGCGCACCTCGCGTGCACCTTGGTGCGCACACCTTGGCTGGGTTGCGCGCCCTGGTGGGCACCATGGTGCGCACCAAGGAGCGCTCCGAAGTGTGCTCCAAGGTGCGCCGTGCACGAAGTCGGAGCCCGGTTTGCCCCGGGTGCGCACCTCGCGTGCACCTTCGCCGCGGTGGGCACCATGGCGTGCACGAAGTCGGAGCCCGGTTTGCCCCGGGTGCGCACCTCGCATGCACCTTCGCCGGGGTGGGCACCTTGGTGTGCAGACCTTGGCTGGGTTGCGCGCCCTGGTGGGCACCATGGTGCGCACCAAGGAGCGCTCCGAAGTGTGCTCCAAGGTGCGGCCTGCACGAAGTCGGAGCCCGGTTTGCCCCGGGTGTGCACCTCGGGTGGGCACCTTGGTGCGCATGCCTTGCCTGGGCTGCGCACCAGGGCGGGCTCAAGATGGCACCCGCGTTCCTTTTTTTTCACTATCTTTCAAAACGGAAATTTTAAAATCTCATTTTTTTTTGCCTTTTTCTGGAAATTAGTGAAGGCAGCGCATCAAAGGTGCGCACCTCGCTGCCCACCACGGTGCGCAACGCCGGTGGGCACCCGGGAGTGCTTCGAAGTGTGCTCCAAGGTGCTGCGTGCACGTTGTCGGAGCCCGGTTTGCCCCGGGTGCGCACCTCGCGTGCACCTTTGTCGGGGTGGGCACCTTGGCTGGGTTTGCCCCGGCTGCGCTCCGAAGCGGGGTTATTGGAGCGCCGCCTCTTTTTTTGTCGGAGCGTTTGGTGGGGTTTCTCGCATTGGCTCTTCCCAGGCCCGGTTGCCACCCTGGCGCGCACGAAGTCGGAAGTAGGGTTAATTGCCCGGGTGCGCACCTTTGCCAGGGTGGGCACCTTGCCTGGGCTGCGCACCAGGGCGGGCTCAAGATGGCACCCGCGTTCCGTTTTTTTCACTATCTTTCAAAACGGAAATTTCAAAATCTCCTTTTTTTTTTGCCTTTTCTGGAAATTAGTGAAGGCAGCGCATCAAAGGTGCGCACCCGGGAGCGCTACGAAGTGTGCTCCAAGGTGCGGCGTGCACGTTGTCGGAGCCCGGTTTGCCTCGGGTGCGCACCTCGCCTGCACCTTGGCCGGGGTGGGCACCTTGGCTGGGTTTGCCCAGGGTGCGCTCCGGAGCGGGGTTACTGGAGCGCCCCCTCTTTTTTTGTCAGAGCGTTTGGTGGGGTTTCTCGCATTGGCTCTTCCCAGGCCCGGTTGTTGGGTGCGCTCCCACCCTGGCGCGCGCGAGGTTGGAAGTTGGGTTAATTGCCCGGGCGCGCACCTTCGCCAGGGTGGGCACCTTGGTGCGCACACCTTGGCTGGGCTGCGCACCAGGGCGGGCTCAAGATGGCACCAGCATTCCCTTTTTTTCACTATCTTTCAAAACGGAAATTTTAAAATCTCGTTTTTTTTTGCCTTTTATGGAAATTAGTGAAGGCATCGCATCAAAGGTGCGCACCTCGCTGCCCACCTTGGTGTGCTCCGAGGTGCCCACCACGGTGCGAACCCGGGAGCGCCCCGATGTGTGCTCCAAGGTGCGGCGTGCACGAAGTCAGACCCCGGTTTGCCCCGGGTGCGCACCTCGCGTGCACCTTGGTGCGCACACCTTGGCTGGGTTGCGCGCCCTGGTGGGCACCATGGTGCGCACCAAGGAGCGCTCCGAAGTGTGCTCCAAGGTGCGCCGTGCACGAAGTCGGAGCCCGGTTTGCCCCGGGTGCGCACCTCGCGTGCACCTTCGCCGCGGTGGGCACCATGGCGTGCACGAAGTCGGAGCCCGGTTTGCCCCGGGTGCGCACCTCGCGTGCACCTTCGCCGGGGTGGGCACCTTGGTGTGCAGACCTTGGCTGGGTTGCGCGCCCTGGTGGGCACCATGGTGCGCACCAAGGAGCGCTCCGAAGTGTGCTCCAAGGTGCGGCCTGCACGAAGTCGGAGCCCGGTTTGCCCCGGGTGTGCACCTCGGGTGGGCACCTTGGTGCGCATGCCTTGCCTGGGCTGCGCACCAGGGCGGGCTCAAGATGGCACCCGCGTTCCTTTTTTTTCACTATCTTTCAAAACGGAAATTTTAAAATCTCATTTTTTTTTGCCTTTTTCTGGAAATTAGTGAAGGCAGCGCATCAAAGGTGCGCACCTCGCTGCCCACCACGGTGCGCAACGCCGGTGGGCACCCGGGAGTGCTTCGAAGTGTGCTCCAAGGTGCTGCGTGCACGTTGTCGGAGCCCGGTTTGCCCCGGGTGCGCACCTCGCGTGCACCTTCGTCGGGGTGGGCACCTTGGCTGGGTTTGCCCCGGCTGCGCTCCGAAGCGGGGTTATTGGAGCGCCGCCTCTTTTTTTGTCGGAGCGTTTGGTGGGGTTTCTCGCATTGGCTCTTCCCAGGCCCGGTTGCCACCCTGGCGCGCACGAAGTCGGAAGTAGGGTTAATTGCCCGGGTGCGCACCTTTGCCAGGGTGGGCACCTTGCCTGGGCTGCGCACCAGGGCGGGCTCAAGATGGCACCCGCGTTCCGTTTTTTTCACTATCTTTCAAAACGGAAATTTCAAAATCTCCTTTTTTTTTTGCCTTTTCTGGAAATTAGTGAAGGCAGCGCATCAAAGGTGCGCACCCGGGAGCGCTACGAAGTGTGCTCCAAGGTGCGGCGTGCACGTTGTCGGAGCCCGGTTTGCCCCGGGTGCGCACCTCGCCTGCACCTTGGCCGGGGTGGGCACCTTGGCTGGGTTTGCCCAGGGTGCGCTCCGGAGCGGGGTTACTGGAGCGCCCCCTCTTTTTTTGTCAGAGCGTTTGGTGGGGTTTCTCGCATTGGCTCTTCCCAGGCCCGGTTGTTGGGTGCGCTCCCACCCTGGCGCGCGCGAGGTTGGAAGTTGGGTTAATTGCCCGGGCGCGCACCTTCGCCAGGGTGGGCACCTTGGTGCGCACACCTTGGCTGGGCTGCGCACCAGGGCGGGCTCAAGATGGCACCAGCATTCCCTTTTTTTCACTATCTTTCAAAACGGAACTTTTAAAATCTCGTTTTTTTTTGCCTTTTATGGAAATTAGTGAAGGCATCGCATCAAAGGTGCGCACCTCGCTGCCCACCTTGGTGTGCTCCGAGGTGCCCACCACGGTGCGAACCCGGGAGCGCCCCGATGTGTGCTCCAAGGTGCGGCGTGCACGAAGTCGGACCCCGGTTTGCCCCGGGTGCGCACCTCGCGTGCACCTTGGTGCGCACACCTTGGCTGGGTTGCGCGCCCTGGTGGGCACCATGGTGCGCACCAAGGAGCGCTCCGAAGTGTGCTCCAAGGTGCGCCGTGCACGAAGTCGGAGCCCGGTTTGCCCCGGGTGCGCACCTCGCGTGCACCTTCGCCGCGGTGGGCACCATGGCGTGCACGAAGTCGGAGCCCGGTTTGCCCCGGGTGCGCACCTCGCGTGCACCTTCGCCGGGGTGGGCACCTTGGTGTGCAGACCTTGGCTGGGTTGCGCGCCCTGGTGGGCACCATGGTGCGCACCAAGGAGCGCTCCGAAGTGTGCTCCAAGGTGCGGCCTGCACGAAGTCGGAGCCCGGTTTGCCACCCTGGCGCGCACGAAGTCGGAAGTAGGGTTAATTGCCCGGGTGCGCACCTTTGCCAGGGTGGGCACCTTGCCTGGGCTGCGCACCAGGGCGGGCTCAAGATGGCACCCGCGTTCCATTTTTTTCACTATCTTTCAAAACGGAAATTTCAAAATCTCCTTTTTTTTTTGCCTTTTCTGGAAATTAGTGAAGGCAGCGCATCAAAGGTGCGCACCCGGGAGCGCTACGAAGTGTGCTCCAAGGTGCGGCGTGCACGTTGTCGGAGCCCGGTTTGCCCCGGGTGCGCACCTCGCCTGCACCTTGGCCGGGGTGGGCACCTTGGCTGGGTTTGCCCAGGGTGCGCTCCGAAGCGGGGTTACTGGAGCGCCCCCTCTTTTTTTGTCAGAGCGTTTGGTGGGGTTTCTCGCATTGGCTCTTCCCAGGCCCGGTTGTTGGGTGCGCTCCCACCCTGGCGCGCGCGAGGTTGGAAGTTGGGTTAATTGCCCGGGCGCGCACCTTCGCCAGGGTGGGCACCTTGGTGCGCACACCTTGGCTGGGCTGCGCACCAGGGCGGGCTCAAGATGGCACCAGCATTCCCTTTTTTTCACTATCTTTCAAAACGGAAATTTTAAAATCTCGTTTTTTTTTGCCTTTTATGGAAATTAGTGAAGGCATCGCATCAAAGGTGCGCACCTCGCTGCCCACCTTGGTGTGCTCCGAGGTGCCCACCACGGTGCGAACCCGGGAGCGCCCCGATGTGTGCTCCAAGGTGCGGCGTGCACGAAGTCGGACCCCGGTTTGCCCCAGGTGCGCACCTCGCGTGCACCTTGGTGCGCACACCTTGGCTGGGTTGCGCGCCCTGGTGGGCACCATGGTGCGCACCAAGGAGCGCTCCGAAGTGTGCTCCAAGGTGCGCCGTGCACGAAGTCGGAGCCCGGTTTGCCCCGGGTGCGCACCTCGCGTGCACCTTCGCCGCGGTGGGCACCATGGCGTGCACGAAGTCGGAGCCCGGTTTGCCCCGGGTGCGCACCTCGCGTGCACCTTCGCCGGGGTGGGCACCTTGGTGTGCAGACCTTGGCTGGGTTGCGCGCCCTGGTGGGCACCATGGTGCGCACCAAGGAGCGCTCCGAAGTGTGCTCCAAGGTGCGGCCTGCACGAAGTCGGAGCCCGGTTTGCCCCGGGTGTGCACCTCGGGTGGGCACCTTGGTGCGCATGCCTTGCCTGGGCTGCGCACCAGGGCGGGCTCAAGATGGCACCCGCGTTCCTTTTTTTTCACTATCTTTCAAAACGGAAATTTTAAAATCTCATTTTTTTTTGCCTTTTTCTGGAAATTAGTGAAGGCAGCGCATCAAAGGTGCGCACCTCGCTGCCCACCACGGTGCGCAACGCCGGTGGGCACCCGGGAGTGCTTCGAAGTGTGCTCCAAGGTGCTGCGTGCACGTTGTCGGAGCCCGGTTTGCCCCGGGTGCGCACCTCGCGTGCACCTTCGTCGGGGTGGGCACCTTGGCTGGGTTTGCCCCGGCTGCGCTCCGAAGCGGGGTTATTGGAGCGCCGCCTCTTTTTTTGTCGGAGCGTTTGGTGGGGTTTCTCGCATTGGCTCTTCCCAGGCCCGGTTGCCACCCTGGCGCGCACGAAGTCGGAAGTAGGGTTAATTGCCCGGGTGCGCACCTTTGCCAGGGTGGGCACCTTGCCTGGGCTGCGCACCAGGGCGGGCTCAAGATGGCACCCGCGTTCCATTTTTTTCACTATCTTTCAAAACGGAAATTTCAAAATCTCCTTTTTTTTTTGCCTTTTCTGGAAATTAGTGAAGGCAGCGCATCAAAGGTGCGCACCCGGGAGCGCTACGAAGTGTGCTCCAAGGTGCGGCGTGCACGTTGTCGGAGCCCGGTTTGCCCCGGGTGCGCACCTCGCCTGCACCTTGGCCGGGGTGGGCACCTTGGCTGGGTTTGCCCAGGGTGCGCTCCGGAGCGGGGTTACTGGAGCGCCCCCTCTTTTTTTGTCAGAGCGTTTGGTGGGGTTTCTCGCATTGGCTCTTCCCAGGCCCGGTTGTTGGGTGCGCTCCCACCCTGGCGCGCGCGAGGTTGGAAGTTGGGTTAATTGCCCGGGCGCGCACCTTCGCCAGGGTGGGCACCTTGGTGCGCACACCTTGGCTGGGCTGCGCACCAGGGCGGGCTCAAGATGGCACCAGCATTCCCTTTTTTTCACTATCTTTCAAAACGGAAATTTTAAAATCTCGTTTTTTTTTGCCTTTTATGGAAATTAGTGAAGGCATCGCATCAAAGGTGCGCACCTCGCTGCCCACCTTGGTGTGCTCCGAGGTGCCCACCACGGTGCGAACCCGGGAGCGCCCCGATGTGTGCTCCAAGGTGCGGCGTGCACGAAGTCGGACCCCGGTTTGCCCCGGGTGCGCACCTCGCGTGCACCTTGGTGCGCACACCTTGGCTGGGTTGCGCGCCCTGGTGGGCACCATGGTGCGCACCAAGGAGCGCTCCGAAGTGTGCTCCAAGGTGCGCCGTGCACGAAGTCGGAGCCCGGTTTGCCCCGGGTGCGCACCTCGCGTGCACCTTCGCCGCGGTGGGCACCATGGCGTGCACGAAGTCGGAGCCCGGTTTGCCCCGGGTGCGCACCTCGCGTGCACCTTCGCCGGGGTGGGCACCTTGGTGTGCAGACCTTGGCTGGGTTGCGCGCCCTGGTGGGCACCATGGTGCGCACCAAGGAGCGCTCCGAAGTGTGCTCCAAGGTGCGGCCTGCACGAAGTCGGAGCCCGGTTTGCCACCCTGGCGCGCACGAAGTCGGAAGTAGGGTTAATTGCCCGGGTGCGCACCTTTGCCAGGGTGGGCACCTTGCCTGGGCTGCGCACCAGGGCGGGCTCAAGATGGCACCCGCGTTCCATTTTTTTCACTATCTTTCAAAACGGAAATTTCAAAATCTCCTTTTTTTTTTGCCTTTTCTGGAAATTAGTGAAGGCAGCGCATCAAAGGTGCGCACCCGGGAGCGCTACGAAGTGTGCTCCAAGGTGCGGCGTGCACGTTGTCGGAGCCCGGTTTGCCCCGGGTGCGCACCTCGCCTGCACCTTGGCCGGGGTGGGCACCTTGGCTGGGTTTGCCCAGGGTGCGCTCCGAAGCGGGGTTACTGGAGCGCCCCCTCTTTTTTTGTCAGAGCGTTTGGTGGGGTTTCTCGCATTGGCTCTTCCCAGGCCCGGTTGTTGGGTGCGCTCCCACCCTGGCGCGCGCGAGGTTGGAAGTTGGGTTAATTGCCCGGGCGCGCACCTTCGCCAGGGTGGGCACCTTGGTGCGCACACCTTGGCTGGGCTGCGCACCAGGGCGGGCTCAAGATGGCACCAGCATTCCCTTTTTTTCACTATCTTTCAAAACGGAAATTTTAAAATCTCATTTTTTTTTGCCTTTTATGGAAATTAGTGAAGGCATCGCATCAAAGGTGCGCACCTCGCTGCCCACCTTGGTGTGCTCCGAGGTGCCCACCACGGTGCGAACCCGGGAGCGCCCCGATGTGTGCTCCAAGGTGCGGTGTGCACGAAGTCGGACCCCGGTTTGCCCCGGGTGCGCACCTCGCGTGCACCTTGGTGCGCACACCTTGGCTGGGTTGCGCGCCCTGGTGGGCACCATGGTGCGCACCAAGGAGCGCTCCGAAGTGTGCTCCAAGGTGCGCCGTGCACGAAGTCGGAGCCCGGTTTGCCCCGGGTGCGCACCTCGCGTGCACCTTCGCCGCGGTGGGCACCATGGCGTGCACGAAGTCGGAGCCCGGTTTGCCCCGGGTGCGCACCTCGCGTGCACCTTCGCCGGGGTGGGCACCTTGGTGTGCAGACCTTGGCTGGGTTGCGCGCCCTGGTGGGCACCATGGTGCGCACCAAGGAGCGCTCCGAAGTGTGCTCCAAGGTGCGGCCTGCACGAAGTCGGAGCCCGGTTTGCCCCGGGTGTGCACCTCGGGTGGGCACCTTGGTGCGCATGCCTTGCCTGGGCTGCGCACCAGGGCGGGCTCAAGATGGCACCCGCGTTCCTTTTTTTTCACTATCTTTCAAAAAGGAAATTTTAAAATCTCATTTTTTTTTGCCTTTTTCTGGAAATTAGTGAAGGCAGCGCATCAAAGGTGCGCACCTCGCTGCCCACCACGGTGCGCAACGCCGGTGGGCACCCGGGAGTGCTTCGAAGTGTGCTCCAAGGTGCTGCGTGCACGTTGTCGGAGCCCGGTTTGCCCCGGGTGCGCACCTCGCGTGCACCTTCGTCGGGGTGGGCACCTTGGCTGGGTTTGCCCCGGCTGCGCTCCGAAGCGGGGTTATTGGAGCGCCGCCTCTTTTTTTGTCGGAGCGTTTGGTGGGGTTTCTCGCATTGGCTCTTCCCAGGCCCGGTTGCCACCCTGGCGCGCACGAAGTCGGAAGTAGGGTTAATTGCCCGGGTGCGCACCTTTGCCAGGGTGGGCACCTTGCCTGGGCTGCGCACCAGGGCGGGCTCAAGATGGCACCCGCGTTCCGTTTTTTTCACTATCTTTCAAAACGGAAATTTCAAAATCTCCTTTTTTTTTTGCCTTTTCTGGAAATTAGTGAAGGCAGCGCATCAAAGGTGCGCACCCGGGAGCGCTACGAAGTGTGCTCCAAGGTGCGGCGTGCACGTTGTCGGAGCCCGGTTTGCCCCGGGTGCGCACCTCGCCTGCACCTTGGCCGGGGTGGGCACCTTGGCTGGGTTTGCCCAGGGTGCGCTCCGGAGCGGGGTTACTGGAGCGCCCCCTCTTTTTTTGTCAGAGCGTTTGGTGGGGTTTCTCGCATTGGCTCTTCCCAGGCCCGGTTGTTGGGTGCGCTCCCACCCTGGCGCGCGCGAGGTTGGAAGTTGGGTTAATTGCCCGGGCGCGCACCTTCGCCAGGGTGGGCACCTTGGTGCGCACACCTTGGCTGGGCTGCGCACCAGGGCGGGCTCAAGATGGCACCAGCATTCCCTTTTTTTCACTATCTTTCAAAACGGAAATTTTAAAATCTCGTTTTTTTTTGCCTTTTATGGAAATTAGTGAAGGCATCGCATCAAAGGTGCGCACCTCGCTGCCCACCTTGGTGTGCTCCGAGGTGCCCACCACGGTGCGAACCCGGGAGCGCCCCGATGTGTGCTCCAAGGTGCGGCGTGCACGAAGTCGGACCCCGGTTTGCCCCGGGTGCGCACCTCGCGTGCACCTTGGTGCGCACACCTTGGCTGGGTTGCGCGCCCTGGTGGGCACCATGGTGCGCACCAAGGAGCGCTCCGAAGTGTGCTCCAAGGTGCGCCGTGCACGAAGTCGGAGCCCGGTTTGCCCCGGGTGCGCACCTCGCGTGCACCTTCGCCGCGGTGGGCACCATGGCGTGCACGAAGTCGGAGCCCGGTTTGCCCCGGGTGCGCACCTCGCGTGCACCTTCGCCGGGGTGGGCACCTTGGTGTGCAGACCTTGGCTGGGTTGCGCGCCCTGGTGGGCACCATGGTGCGCACCAAGGAGCGCTCCGAAGTGTGCTCCAAGGTGCGGCCTGCACGAAGTCGGAGCCCGGTTTGCCACCCTGGCGCGCACGAAGTCGGAAGTAGGGTTAATTGCCCGGGTGCGCACCTTTGCCAGGGTGGGCACCTTGCCTGGGCTGCGCACCAGGGCGGGCTCAAGATGGCACCCGCGTTCCATTTTTTTCACTATCTTTCAAAACGGAAATTTCAAAATCTCCTTTTTTTTTTGCCTTTTCTGGAAATTAGTGAAGGCAGCGCATCAAAGGTGCGCACCCGGGAGCGCTACGAAGTGTGCTCCAAGGTGCGGCGTGCACGTTGTCGGAGCCCGGTTTGCCCCGGGTGCGCACCTCGCCTGCACCTTGGCCGGGGTGGGCACCTTGGCTGGGTTTGCCCAGGGTGCGCTCCGAAGCGGGGTTACTGGAGCGCCCCCTCTTTTTTTGTCAGAGCGTTTGGTGGGGTTTCTCGCATTGGCTCTTCCCAGGCCCGGTTGTTGGGTGCGCTCCCACCCTGGCGCGCGCGAGGTTGGAAGTTGGGTTAATTGCCCGGGCGCGCACCTTCGCCAGGGTGGGCACCTTGGTGCGCACACCTTGGCTGGGCTGCGCACCAGGGCGGGCTCAAGATGGCACCAGCATTCCCTTTTTTTCACTATCTTTCAAAACGGAAATTTTAAAATCTCGTTTTTTTTTGCCTTTTATGGAAATTAGTGAAGGCATCGCACCAAAGGTGCGCACCTCGCTGCCCACCTTGGTGTGCTCCGAGGTGCCCACCACGGTGCGAACCCGGGAGCGCCCCGATGTGTGCTCCAAGGTGCGGCGTGCACGAAGTCGGACCCCGGTTTGCCCCGGGTGCGCACCTCGCGTGCACCTTGGTGCGCACACCTTGGCTGGGTTGCGCGCCCTGGTGGGCACCATGGTGCGCACCAAGGAGCGCTCCGAAGTGTGCTCCAAGGTGCGCCGTGCACGAAGTCGGAGCCCGGTTTGCCCCGGGTGCGCACCTCGCGTGCACCTTCGCCGCGGTGGGCACCATGGCGTGCACGAAGTCGGAGCCCGGTTTGCCCCGGGTGCGCACCTCGCGTGCACCTTCGCCGGGGTGGGCACCTTGGTGTGCAGACCTTGGCTGGGTTGCGCGCCCTGGTGGGCACCATGGTGCGCACCAAGGAGCGCTCCGAAGTGTGCTCCAAGGTGCGGCCTGCACGAAGTCGGAGCCCGGTTTGCCCCGGGTGTGCACCTCGGGTGGGCACCTTGGTGCGCATGCCTTGCCTGGGCTGCGCACCAGGGCGGGCTCAAGATGGCACCCGCGTTCCTTTTTTTTCACTATCTTTCAAAACGGAAATTTTAAAATCTCATTTTTTTTTGCCTTTTTCTGGAAATTAGTGAAGGCAGCGCATCAAAGGTGCGCACCTCGCTGCCCACCACGGTGCGCAACGCCGGTGGGCACCCGGGAGTGCTTCGAAGTGTGCTCCAAGGTGCTGCGTGCACGTTGTCGGAGCCCGGTTTGCCCCGGGTGCGCTCCTCGCGTGCACCTTCGTCGGGGTGGGCACCTTGGCTGGGTTTGCCCCGGCTGCGCTCCGAAGCGGGGTTATTGGAGCGCCGCCTCTTTTTTTGTCGGAGCGTTTGGTGGGGTTTCTCGCATTGGCTCTTCCCAGGCCCGGTTGCCACCCTGGCGCGCACGAAGTCGGAAGTAGGGTTAATTGCCCGGGTGCGCACCTTTGCCAGGGTGGGCACCTTGCCTGGGCTGCGCACCAGGGCGGGCTCAAGATGGCACCCGCGTTCTGTTTTTTTCACTATCTTTCAAAACGGAAATTTCAAAATCTCCTTTTTTTTTTGCCTTTTCTGGAAATTAGTGAAGGCAGCGCATCAAAGGTGCGCACCCGGGAGCGCTACGAAGTGTGCTCCAAGGTGCGGCGTGCACGTTGTCGGAGCCCGGTTTGCCCCGGGTGCGCACCTCGCCTGCACCTTGGCCGGGGTGGGCACCTTGGCTGGGTTTGCCCAGGGTGCGCTCCGAAGCGGGGTTACTGGAGCGCCCCCTCTTTTTTTGTCAGAGCGTTTGGTGGGGTTTCTCGCATTGGCTCTTCCCAGGCCCGGTTGTTGGGTGCGCTCCCACCCTGGCGCGCGCGAGGTTGGAAGTTGGGTTAATTGCCCGGGCGCGCACCTTCGCCAGGGTGGGCACCTTGGTGCGCACACCTTGGCTGGGCTGCGCACCAGGGCGGGCTCAAGATGGCACCAGCATTCC
This sequence comes from Cryptomeria japonica, assembly GCF_030272615.1. Lineage (NCBI taxonomy): Eukaryota > Viridiplantae > Streptophyta > Pinopsida > Cupressales > Cupressaceae > Cryptomeria > Cryptomeria japonica. The sequence goes on along the minus strand of NW_026728842.1, from coordinate 979,236 downwards.
CTTTTTTTCACTATCTTTCAAAACGGAAATTTTAAAATCTCATTTTTTTTTGCCTTTTATGGAAATTAGTGAAGGCATCGCATCAAAGGTGCGCACCTCGCTGCCCACCTTGGTGTGCTCCGAGGTGCCCACCACGGTGCGAACCCGGGAGCGCCCCGATGTGTGCTCCAAGGTGCGGCGTGCACGAAGTCGGACCCCGGTTTGCCCCGGGTGCGCACCTCGCGTGCACCTTGGTGCGCACACCTTGGCTGGGTTGCGCGCCCTGGTGGGCACCATGGTGCGCACCAAGGAGCGCTCCGAAGTGTGCTCCAAGGTGCGCCGTGCACGAAGTCGGAGCCCGGTTTGCCCCGGGTGCGCACCTCGCGTGCACCTTCGCCGCGGTGGGCACCATGGCGTGCACGAAGTCGGAGCCCGGTTTGCCCCGGGTGCGCACCTCGCGTGCACCTTCGCCGGGGTGGGCACCTTGGTGTGCAGACCTTGGCTGGGTTGCGCGCCCTGGTGGGCACCATGGTGCGCACCAAGGAGCGCTCCGAAGTGTGCTCCAAGGTGCGGCCTGCACGAAGTCGGAGTCCGGTTTGCCCCGGGTGCGCACCATGGCGTGCACGAAGTCGGAGCCCGGTTTGCCCCGGGTGCGCACCTCGCGTGCACCTTCGCCGGGGTGGGCACCTCGGCTGGTTTGCGCGCCCTGGTGCGCACCAAGGAGCGCTCCGAAGTGTGCTCCAAGGTGCGGCGTGCACGAAGTCGGAGCCCGGATTGCCCCGGGTGCGCACCTCGCGTGCACCTTGGTGCGCACACCTTGGCTGGGTTGCGCGCCCTGGTGGGCACCATGGTGCGCACCAAGGAGCGCTCCGAAGTGTGCTCCAAGGTGCGCCGTGCACGAAGTCGGAGCCCGGTTTGCCCCGGGTGCGCACCTCGCGTGCACCTTCGCCGCGGTGGGCACCATGGCGTGCACGAAGTCGGAGCCCGGTTTGCCCCGGGTGCGCACCTCGCGTGCACCTTCGCCGGGGTGGGCACCTTGGTGTGCAGACCTTGGCTGGGTTGCGCGCCCTGGTGGGCACCATGGTGCGCACCAAGGAGCGCTCCGAAGTGTGCTCCAAGGTGCGGCCTGCACGAAGTCGGAGTCCGGTTTGCCCCGGGTGCGCACCATGGCGTGCACGAAGTCGGAGCCCGGTTTGCCCCGGGTGCGCACCTCGCGTGCACCTTCGCCGGGGTGGGCACCTCGGCTGGTTTGCGCGCCCTGGTGCGCACCAAGGAGCGCTCCGAAGTGTGCTCCAAGGTGCGGCGTGCACGAAGTCGGAGCCCGGTTTGCCCCGGGTGCGCACCTCGCGTGCACCTTCGCCGCGGTGGGCACCTTGGCTGGGTTGGGCACCATTGAGCGCTCCGAAGTTTGCTCCAAGGTGCGCACCATGGCCCTCCAAGGTGCGCAGCATGGCGTGCACGAAGTCGGAGCCCGGTTTGCCCCGGGTGCGCACCTCGCGTGCACCTTCGCCAGGGTGGGCACCTCGGTGCGCACACCTTCTCAATGTTTTCTTGCCTTTTCTGGAAATTGGTGAAGGCAGCGCATCAAAGGTGCGCACCTCGGTGTGCTTCGAGGTGCGAACCCGAGAGCGCTTCGAGGTGCGCACGAAGTCAAAAGTCGGGTTAATTGCATTGTTTTCCCCGGGTGCGCTCCGAGGTGCACAACATCGGTGCGCACCAAGGAGGGCTCCGAAGTGTGCTCCAAGGTGCGCACGATGGCGTGCACCTCTGGTGCGCACGATTCGGAGCTCGGTTTGCCCGGGGTGCGCACACCTTGGCTGGGTTGCGCACCTTTTGTGCGCTCCATGGTGCGTACGAAGTCGGAGCTCGGTTTGCCCCGGGTGCGCACCTTGATGCGCACGCCTTGGCTGGGCTGCGCACCTTGGTGGGCGCCTCCAAGGTGCGCACGAAGTCGAAGCTCGGTTTGCCCCGGGTGCGCACCTTGGTGGGCGCCATGGTGCACTCCGAGGTGCCCAAGATTGGTGCGCACCAAGGAGCGCTCCGAAGTGCGCTCCAAGGTGCGCAGGTGCGCGCGAAGTCGAAAGTTGGGTTAATTGTCCGGTTTGCCTCGGGTGCGCACCTTGCGTGCACCTTCGCCAGGGTGGGCGCCTTGGTGCGCACACCTTGGCTGGGCTGCGCACCCGGGCGCGCACACCTTGGCACCCGCGTTTCCTTCATTTTAAATTTTTTTTTTTTACAATCTCTCAAGTGGGAAATTCTATAATCTCAACTTTTTTTGCCTTTTCAGGAAACTTTTGAATGGAGCGCATCATTGGTGCGCTCCGAAGTGTGCTCCAAGGTGCGCACCTCTGGTGCGCTCCAAAGCTCTCTCCAGCTGCGTGCACCTGCCCCGGGCGCGCACCCGGCCCCGCCCAGCTTCGCTCACCTGTCCCGGGCGTCTGGTGCGGAACCTTAGAGTAAGAAACATCACCGTGCACCTTGGCCAACGTGCGCGACTCGACCGAGCGCGCACTGGCCGAGGTGCACACCGATTTCACCTGGGTGCGCGCGCAGCACCTCGGGCGCACCGGGGTGCGCGCACAACGCCCGGGTTGCACCGTGGCCTGTGTGCTCGGGGCGCCTCGGGTGCGCGCTCGGTGTCGCCCCGGCGCGCGCGGTAGTGCGGGCAACGCACCCCGGCCCGGCCCGGCCCCGACGAGAACGCAAACGGGCAAAAGGTTAATTCAAATAGCATTGCGACGCCCGGCGAAAAACTAAAAAAGGGTGCAACACCGGGACTTCCCGGGAGGTCACCCATCCCAGTACTACTCCGGCCCAAGCGCGCTTAACTGCGGAGTTCTGATGGGATCCGGTGCACTAACGCTGGTATGATCGCACCCGTTATGAGCTTGTCGCAGTGTGTACTTAGCAAACCGCGACCCACGTGCGAATCCACCCCGGCCACCCACCCCCGTCGAGGTGCACACCCTCCCTCGCGAAGTGCGCCCTGTTCGCCAAGTGTGAGCCCTGCCCGAGTGCACGCACCTTGCTAGGGCATCGGGTGTGCACCCGGCCCGGCCTACGTGCGTGCACCTGGACGGGGCGTCGTGTGCGTGCAGTGTCCCGTCTGCAACGCGGTGCCCACACACCACCTCGGGCGCAACGACCTGCGCTCACATGTGGGCCGAGTGCACCTTGGTGCATGTTCGGGGCGCCTCGGGTGCACGCTCGATCTTGCCCCGGTGCACCAAGGCGCTCGGTTTGCCCCGGGTGCGCACTTGGTGCAAGGTGGGCACCCAAAATAGGGATCAAGCACCAAAACACAAGTTTCGGGATGCAAAATGGGACCCAAGGACCACAAATGCGTTCCAAGACCCATGATGGGTCCACGAGAACAAAAATGTGTTCCGAGACTTAATAAACAAATATTGGGTTTTAGGAGAAGAAACATGCTCTGATGCCCAAAACGAGAATCGACCCCGAAAAGGCCACAGGCCAAAAGTGGGATGCGAGACAAAAAAAAATGGGACCCGAGGACCAAAATTGGGTTCCCAGGTCGAAGACAGGGCAACCGGACAAGAAACGACCTCTAAGGCTCGAAATGAGTCCCGACGACTAAAACTTGACAAGAAGCACCCATCAGGCACCCAACTCGACACCCATGGGATGCCGACCCACCCGGGCTTCCACCTAGCACACCTTGGCACCCACCCACCCTCACACCCAACCTCGCACCCAACTTAGCACCTTTGAACCCACATTGGCACTCACCCTGACCCTGGCACCTTGGAACCCACATTGGCACTCACCTTGACCCTGGCACCCACCTTTGCACTCACCTTGGGACCCACCCTGGCTCCCACCTCGGCACCCACCCAGACACCCACCTTGGTTCCTTGGCACCCACCTTGGATCCTTGGCACCCACCCCGACACCCACCTTGGCACGCAACTTGGCTACTTGCCACCCACCTTGGCTCCTTGAAGCCCACCCCGACAACCACCCCGTGACCTACCCTGGCTAGGGTTGGTGCACACCCACCCTGGTGCCCACCTTGGCACCCACCCTATGACCCACCTTGGCACGCACCTTAGTACCCACCCCGTTACCCACCCTAGGACCCACCCCGTGACCCACCTTGGCCAGGGTGGGTGCACCCACCCTGGTGCCCACCTTGGCACCCACCCATCCTAGCACCCAGCCTGTGACCGGGCTTGGAACCCAACCTTGCACCCGTCTTGGCCAGTGTGGGTGCGCACCCATCCTGGCACCCACGTTGTGACACACCCTTTAACCCACGCACCCTAGCACCCACGTTGGCACCCACCTTGGAACCCAACTTGGCACCCACCTCGGCACCCACCTTGACACTTGTGGACCCACCTTGCCACTCACCCTAGCATCGACCCATCCTAGCACCCACCCTGGCACCTTTGCACCCTAGCACTCACCCATCCTAGCACCTAACCTGTGACCCACCTTGACACTCACCCTCGCACCCACCTTGGAACCCAACCTAGCACCCACCCACCCTGACACCAACCCTAGCACCTACCCACCCTTGCACCCACCCTGTGACCCATCTTGGCACCCACCCATCCTACCACTCAACCTATCACCCACCTTCTCACCCACCTTGGCATCCACCTTAGCACCCACCCACACTGGCACCTTGGCACCCACCTCGGGCAAGGTGGGTGCACACCCACCCTGGCACCCAATTTAGAACCCACCGAGCATGTTACCCACCTTGGCACCCACATTGCAGCCCACCCTAGTACCCACCCTATGACCCACATTGGCATCCACACCCTAGCACCCAGGCACCTCGACACCCGCCTTGACACCCACCCTAGCACTGAACCTGTGACCCACCTTGGAACTCACCCTAGAACCCACCCACCCTGTGAACCACCTTGGCATCCACCTTAGCACCCACCCACCTTGGCACCCACTCTAGCACTCACCCATCCTAACACCCAACTTGTTACCCACCTTGGCACCCGCCCTCGCGTCCACCTTGAAACCCACCCTAGCACCCACCCACGCAGGAGCCCACCTTGGCACCCAACCTAACACCCACGCATCCTGGCACCCAACTTGTGACCCACCTTGGAACCCACCCTAGTACCCACCTTTGAACCCACTATATCACCAACCCACCTTGGCACCCACCCTATGACCCTCTTTGGAATCCACCCTAGCACGCACCCACCCTGGCACCCACCATGGAGCGCACCCTAGCACCCACCCACCTCGGCACGCACCTCAACACCCACCTTGGTGTGCGCACTGCGCCAACCTCTCAAAGACCCTATGTGGTGCGCTCCAAAGTGTACACCTTTGGTGCGCTCCAAGGTGCGCACCTTTGGTGCACACCAAAGTGTGCACCGAGGTGAGCACCAAAGTGCACTCCAGGGTGCACACCAAGGCGCGCACCTTTGGTGCGGTCAATGCAAACGAATTCGGAAGTTGGGGTCGATGTCGTAATCGCTGCTGCAGACTACACGTATGAGAATCGGACAAATAGCTTTATATAGGGGAGGTGTTGCGTTTGATGGGTCGACTCCCCTGGTTGTGTGCACTGCACCAACTTCAAAGACCCTGTCTTGTTTAAGAAGTCAAAAGTTGGGGTGGATGTCCTAATCATTGCTGCAGTCTACGCATGTATGAGAATCAGACAAATAGCTTATATAGGGGAGGTGTTGCATTCGGTGGGTTGACTCCCCTGGTTGTGCGCACTGCGCCAACCTCAAAGACCTTGTTTTCGTTTAGAAGCCGAAAGTTGGGGTCGATGTCCTAATTGCTCTTGCAGGCTACGCATGTATGAGAATCAGACAAATAGCTTATATAGGGGAGGTGTTGGGTTTGATGGGTCGACTCCCCTGGTTGTGCGCATTGCGCCAACCTCAAAGACCCTGCATTGCGGATGAAGTCGAAAGTCAGAGTTTGGTGTGCTACAAGGTGTGGTCGAAGGTGCTCACCTAGGTGTGCACCTTTGGAGCGCAGGAAAAGTGCCCTCCAAAAGTGCGCACCTTTGGAGTGCACAAAAGTGCCCTCCAAAAGTGCGCACCTTTGGAGCGCAGAAAAGTGCCCTCCAAAAAGTGCCCTCCAAAAGTGCGCACCTTTGGAGCGCAGAAAAGTGCCCTCCAAAAAGTGCCCTCCAAAAGTGCGCACCTTTGGAGCGCAGAAAAGTGCCCTCCAAAAAGTGCCCTCCAAAAGTGCGCACCTTTGGAGCGCAGAAAAGTGCCCTCCAAAAAGTGCCCTCCAAAAGTGCGCACCTTTGGAGCGCAGAAAAGTGCCCTCCAAAAAGTGCCCTCCAAAAGTGCGCACCTTTGGAGCGCAGAAAAGTGCCCTCCAAAAAGTGCCCTCCAAAAGTGCGCACCTTTGGAGCGCAGAAAAGTGCCCTCCAAAAAGTGCCCTCCAAAAGTGCGCACCTTTGGAGCGCAGAAAAGTGCCCTCCAAAAAGTGCCCTCCAAAAGTGCGCACTTTTGGTGCGCACCAAAAGTGCGCACTTTTGGTGCGCACCAAGGCGCTGGTTCGGTCGTTGCAGGCGAGTTCGGAAGTTGGGGTCGATGTCCTGAGCGGAGGTGCAAACTACACAGGTGTCGGAATCGGACAAATAGCTTATATAGGGGAGGTGTATGCTTCGATGGGTCGACTCCCCAGGTTGAGCGCACCGCGCCAACCTCAAAGACCCTACGGTATGGATGAAGTCGGAAGTTGGGTCCGATGACCGATTCGATTAGTAGGTATGCTCATGAGGTCGGAATTTGGGTCCGATGACCTGCCATGTGTAGGAAGGCGAATGTTGGCACTGTGCGTTGCAAGGTGCACACCAAGGCGCTGGTGCGGTCTTTTTAGTCGAGTTCGGAAGTTGGGGTCGATGTCCTGATCGGAGGTGCAAGCTACACAGGTGTGGGAATCGGACAAATAGCTTATATAGGGGAGGTGTATGCTTCGTTGGGTCGACTCCCCGGGTTGAGCGCACCGCGCCAACCTCAAAGACCCTACGGTATGGATGAAGTCGGAAGTTGGGTCCGATGACCGATTCGATATGTAGGCATACTCGCGAGGTCGGAATTTGGGTCCGATGACCTGCCATGTTGAGGAAGGCGAATGTTGGCACTGTGCGTTGCAAGGTGCGCACCAAGGCGCTGGTTCGGTCGTTGCAGGCGAGTTCGGAAGTTGGGGTCGATGTCCTGATCGGAGGTGCAAACTACACAGGTGTGGGAATCGGACAAATAGCTTATATAGGGGAGGTGTATGCTTCGTTGGGTCGACTCCCCGGGTTGAGCGCACCGCGCCAACCTCAAAGACCCTACGGTATGGATGAAGTCGGAAGTTGGGTCCGATGACCGATTCGATATGTAGGCATACTCGCGAGGTCGGAATTTGGGTCCGATGACCTGCCATGTGCAGGAAGGCGAATGTTGGGACTGTGCGTCGCAAGGTGCGCACCAAGGCGCTGGTGCCGTCGTTGCAGTCGAGTTCGGAAGTTGGGGTCGATGTCCTGGTCAGAGGTGCAAACTACACAGGTGTGGGAATCGGACAAATAGCTTATATAGGGGAGGTGTATGCTTCGATGGGTCGACTCCCCGGGTTGAGCGCACCGCGCCAACCTCAGAGACCCTACAGTATGGATGAAGTCGGAAGTTGGGTCCGATGACCGATTCGATACGTATGCATATTCGCGAGGTCTGAATTTGTGTCCGATGACCTGCCATGCGCAGGAAGGCGGAATTTGGGTCCGATGACCGAGTTGATGGCGTGCCATGCGCAGAAAGGCGGAATTTGGGTCCGATGACCGAGTTGATGTTGATGGCCCGCCATGCATAGGAAGGCGGAATTTGGGTCCGATGACCGATTTGAAGGCGTGCCATACGCAGAAAGGCGGAGTTTGGGTCCGATGACCGAGTTGATATTGATGGCCCGCCATGCGCAGGAAGGCAGAATTTGGGTCCGATGACCTGACATACGCATGGAGTCCGACTCGGGGGCCGATGTTCGATTCGATGACTTGCATTGTGGGTAAAGTCGGAAGTTGTGGTCTTTGACCCGATTCGATGACCAGACTTCGGCTGCTTGAGAATCGGACAAATAACTTATATAGGGGAGGTAGTGTTCTCGAGCATCCTCCCCCCGTGCCCGTTTATGTCGATTGATGCTGGTGCTCTACTGGTTGGAGAGCTCGGATGCAAAAATCTTGCACCAGGATTTATCGATTGTGATGGACACGGCAAGTCTCCTGATTGCTATGCAGGAGCTCATCGTGAATCTCTATGCGGCCTTGGTATGGACTCGACCTGCGGAATGGTTCGGCAATGGTAGTCGCTCCAACACGTCCTTGCAGTGGCCACAGAGGTGATTCAACTAGAGCTCCAGTCTAGCTTTTGGGTTGCTTGGCGGACTGGTATAGCCGCGATCGAGTTCCGGCCATGAACGTTTTAGATAGCTCTTGGGCTTTCTGGGACGGAAGTCGGAAGTTTGGGCTGTTGTCCGATTTGATGACCATTCTTCGGATGTGTGAGAATCGGACAAATAACTTATATAGGGGACTGTGTTGTCTCACGCAGCCCCCTCCGTGCCCCTCTATCTCGACCGATGTTGGTGCTTGAAAGGGTTGGGATCGCTCGGATTTATAAACGTGCACCACCATTTGTCGAGTGTGAGGGACGCGGCAGGTCTCCTAAATGCTATGCGGGCGCTCTCTGAGAATCTCTATCCGGCCTCGACACAAACTAGTCTTGCTGAATGGTTTGGCACTGGTAGTCGATCTAACACGTCGTTGTTGTGGCCGCCTAGGCGATTCGATTCGAGCCCCCGTCTAGCTTTTGGGTTGCTTGGCGGATTTTGCCCTATCCGCAAGTGAGCTCGGTCCCTAAACGTTCGAGAAACCTGATTGCTATGTGCCGACTCTCTTTCTTGCGAGCCTCCATCTAGCTTTTGGGTCTCTACGGAACGGAAGTCGGAATCTGGGACCGTTGTTTGATTCGACGAGGCAGACTACGGTTGTGCGAGAATCGGACAAATAACTTATATAGGGGAGGTGTTGACTGGAGCATTCTCCCCCGTGCCCCTCTAACTCGACCAATGCTGGCGCTCGAACGGTGGTAGCGCTCGGATTTTCATTGAGCGCCAGCATTGGTCGATTTAGAGGGGCATGCGAGATTCCCGAATGCTATGCGAGGGCTCTAACGGAAATGTCTATTGGTTTCGGTATGGATGCAATTGCGAGTGGTTCGGCAAAGGTAGTCGTTCCGATGCGTCCATGTCGTGGCCAAATCGATAATTCGATTTGAGCCCTCGTATAGCATTTGGGTCTCTCGATGTGATTCCGCATTCCAGTCCCTTTGGGCACTGCTTGAGCCGCATCCCAGGGGGTTCCCTTCCCAATAATCTGCCTCGCAACCCGATTGCTATGCGGTGAGGCTCCTCGGCCGCCTCGGAACTATCTGTGTATCAGACGCATCGCGGGATAAGGGGTTGGCAACGGTAGTCGCCCCAAGCGCGTCCGATGCTTGGACCATTCCGAGGCGGCCCTGAAGCCTCTTCCGTCTAGCCGTTGGGTCCTTCTCGCCGCATCCCTCGCCTCGCACCCCGATTGCTATGCGGTGAGGCTCCTCGGCCGCCTTGGAACTATCTGTGTATCGGACGCGTCGCGGGATAAGGGGTTGTCACTGGTAGTCGCCCCAAGCGCGTCCGATGCTTGGACCATTCCGAGGCGGCCCTGAAGCCTCTTCCGTCTAGCCGTTGGGTCCTTCTCGCCGCATCCCTCGCCTCGCACCCCGATTGCTATGCGGTGAGGCTCCTCGGCCGCCTTGGAACTATCTGTGTATCGGACGCGTCGCGGGATAAGGGGTTGTCACTGGTAGTCGCCCCAAGCGCGTCCGATGCTTGGACCATTCCGAGGCGGCCCTGAAGCCTCTTCCGTCTAGCCGTTGGGTCCTTCTCGCCGCATCCCTCGCCTCGCACCCCGATTGCTATGCGGTGAGGCTCCTCGGCCGCCTTGGAACTATCTGTGTATCAGACGCGTCGCGGGATAAGGGGTTGTCACTGGTAGTCGCCCCAAGCGCGTCCGATGCTTGGACCATTCCGAGGCGGCCCTGAAGCCTCTTCCGTCTAGCCGTTGGGTCCTTCTCGCCGCATCCCTCGCCTCGCACCCCGATTGCTATGCGGTGAGGCTCCTCGGCCGCCTTGGAACTATCTGTGTATCGGACGCGTCGCGGGATAAGGGGTTGTCACTGGTAGTCGCCCCAAGCGCGTCCGATGCTTGGACCATTCCGAGGCGGCCCTGAAGCCTCTTCCGTCTAGCCGTTGGGTCCTTCTCGCCGCATCCCTCGCCTCGCACCCCGATTGCTATGCGGTGAGGCTCCTCGGCCGCCTTGGAACTATCTGTGTATCGGACGCGTCGCGGGATAAGGGGTTGTCACTGGTAGTCGCCCCAAGCGCGTCCGATGCTTGGACCATTCCGAGGCGGACCTGAAGCCTCTTCCCTCTAGCCGTTGGGGCTTTCTCGCCGCATCCCTCGCCTCGCACCCCGATTGCTATGCTGTGAGGCTCCTCGGCCGCCTCGGAACTATCTGTGTATCGGACGCATCGCGGGATAAGGGGTTGGCAGTGGTAGTCGCCCCAAGCGCGTCCGATGCTTGGACCATTCCGAGGCGGCCCTGAAGCCTCTTTCGTCAGCCGTTGGGGCCATCTCGCCGCATCCCCCACCTCGCACCACGATTGCTATGCTGTGAGGCTCCTCGGCCGCCTCGGAACTATCTGTGTATCGGACGCATCGCGGGATAAGGGGTTGGCAGTGGTAGTCGCCCCAAGCGCGTCCGATGCTTGGACTATTCCGAGGCGGCCCTGCAGCCTCTTCCGTGTAGCCTTTGGGGCCATCTCGCCGCATCCCTCGCCTCGCACCCCGATTGCTATGCGGTGAGGCTCATCGGCCGCCTGGGAACTATCTTCGTATCGGACGCATCGCGGGATAAGGGGTTGTCACTGGTAGTCGCCCCAAGCGCGTCCGATGCTTGGACTATTCCGAGGCGGCCCTGCAGCCTCTTCCGTCTAGCCGTTGGGGCCATCTCGCCGCATCCCCCACCTCCTCGGCTGCCTCGGAACTATCTGTGTATCGGACGCATCGCGGGATAAGGGGTTGGCAGTGGTAGTCGCCCCAAGCGCGTCCGATGCTTGGACTATTCCGAGGCGGCCCTGCAGCCTCTTCCGTCTAGCCTTTGGGGCCATCTCGCCGCATCCCTCACCTCGCACCCCGATTGCTATGCAGTGAGGCTCCTCGGCCGCCTGGGAACTATCTTCGTATCGGACGCATCGCGGGATAAGGGGTTGTCACTGGTAGTCGCCCCAAGGACGTCCGATGCTTGGACTATTCCGAGGCGGCCCTGCAGCCTCTTCCGTCTAGCCGTTGGGGCCATCTCGCCGCATCCCCCACCTCCTCGGCTGCCTCGGAACTATCTTCGTATCGGACGCATCGCGGGATAAGGGGTTGGCAGTGGTAGTCACCCCAAGCGCGTCCGATGCTTGGACTATTCCGAGGCGGCCCTGCAGCCTCTTCCGTCTAGCCTTTGGGGCCATCTCGCCGCATCCCTCGCCTCGCACCCCGATTGCTATGCGGTGAGGCTCCTCGGCCGCCTGGGAACTATCTTCGTATCGGACGCATCGCGGGATAAGGGGTTGTCACTGGTAGTCGCCCCAAGCGCGTCCGATGCTTGGACTATTCCGAGGCGGCCCTGCAGCCTCTTTCGTCTAACCGTTGGGGCCATCTCGCCGCATCCCCCACCTCGCACCCCGATTGCTATGCGGTGAGGCTCCTCGGCCGCCTTGGAACTATCTTCGTATCGGACGCATCGCGGGATAAGGGGTTGTCACTGGTAGTCGCCCCAAGCTGCGTCCGATGCTTGGACTATTCCGAGGCGGCCCTGTGGCCTCTTCCGTCTAGCCGTTGGGGCCATCTCGCCGCATCCCCCACCTCGCACCCCGATTGCTATGCGGTGAGGCTCCTCGGCCGCCTTGGAACTATCTTCGTATCGGACGCATCGCGAGATAAGGGGTTGTCACTGGTAGTCGCCCCAAGCACGTCCGATGCTTGGACTATTCCGAGGCGGCCCTGCAGCCTCTTCCGTCTAGCCGTTGGGGCCATCTCGCCGCATCCCCCACCTCGCACCCCGATTGCTATGCGGTGAGGCTCCTCGGCCGCCTTGGAACTATCTTCGTATCGGACGCATCGCGGGATAAGGGGTTGTCACTGGTAGTCGCCCCAAGCGCGTCCGATGCTTGGACTATTCCGAGGCGGCCCTGCAGCCTCTTCCGTCTAGCCGTTGGGGCCATCTCGCCGCATCCCCCACCTCGCACCCCGATTGCTATGCGGTGAGGCTCCTCGGCCGCCTTGGAACTATCTTCGTATCGGACGCATCGCGGGATAAGGGGTTGTCACTGGTAGTCGCCCCAAGCGCGTCCGATGCTTGGACTATTCCGAGGCGGCCCTGTGGCCTCCTCCGTCTAGCCGTTGGGGCCATCTCGCCGCATCCCCCCCCTTGCACCCGGATTGCTATGCGGTGAGGCTCCGATGCTTGGACTATTTCGAGGCGGCCCTGTGGCCTCTTCCGTCTAGCCGTTGGGGCCATCTCGCCGCATCCCCCCCCTTGCACCCGGATTGCTATGCGGTGAGGCTCCTGGGCCACCTTGGAACTATCTTCGTATCGGACGCATCGCGGGATAAGGGGTTGTCACTGGTAGTCGCCCCAAGCGCGTCCGATGCTTGGACTATTCCGAGGCGGCCCTGCAGCCTCTTTCGTCTAGCCGTTTGGGCCATCTCGCCGCATCCCCCACCTCGCACCCCGATTGCTATGCGGTGAGGCTCCTCGACCGCCTTGGAACTATCTTCGTATCGGACGCATCGCAGGATAAGGGGTTGTCACTGGTAGTCGCCCCAAGCGCGTCCGATGCTTGGACTATTCCGAGGCGGCCCTGCAGCCTCTTCCGTCTAGCCGTTGGGGCCATCTCGCCGCATCCCCCACCTCGCACCCCGATTGCTATGCGGTGATGCTCCTCGGCCGCTTTGGAACCATCTTCGAATCGGACGCATCGCGGGATAAGGGGTTGTCACTGGTAGTCGCCCCAAGCGCGTCCGATGCTTGGACCATTCCGAGGCGGCCCTGAAGCCTCTTCCGTCTAGCCGTTGGGGCCATCCGTCGCCTCGCACCCCCGATTGCTATGCGGTGAGGCTCCTCGGCCGCCTTGGAACCGTCTTCGTATCGGACGCATCGCGGGATAAGGGGTTGTCACTGGTAGTCGCCCCAAGCGCGTCCGATGCTCGGACCATTCCGAGGCGGCCCTGAAGCCTCTTCCGTCTAGCCATTGGGGCCATCTCGCCGCATCCGTCGCCTCGCACCCCCGATTGCTATGCGGTGAGGCTCCTCGGCCGCCTTGCAACCTTCTGTGTATCGGACGCATCGCGGGATAAGGGGTTGGCACTGGTAGTCGCCCCAAGCGCGTCCGATGCTTGGACCATACCGAGGTGGCCCTGAAGCCTCTTCCGTGTAGCCGTTGGGGCCTTCCCGCCCCATCCCTCGCCTCGCACCCCGATTGATATGCGGTGAGGCTCCTCGGCCGCGTTGGAACTATCTGTGTATCGGACGCATCGCGGGATAAGGGGTTGGCACTGGTAGTCGTCCCAATCGCGTCCGATGCTTGGACCATTCCGAGGCGGCCCTGCAGCCTCTTCCTAGTCGTCGGGGCCTTCCCGGCGCATCCTTCGCCTCGCATCCCGATTCCTATGCGGTGAGTCTTCTCGGCCGCCGCGGAACTATACCTGTTATCGCTACTGCATCCTTCGGCTGGTAACCTCCTCTGCCGCCTTGGAACGTTCTCTTTGTCGGACGCGTCGCGGGATAAGGGGTTGGCACTGGTAGTCGCCCCAAGCGCGCCTGATGCATAGACCGCTCCGAGTCGACCTTGCTTTCAGCCTCTCACATGCATAGACCTCTCTGAGTCGACCCTGCAGCCTCTCACGTTTAGCCTATGGAATCTCGCCTCACAACATGATTGCTATCCTTGATGCATCCCTTGCCTCGAGCCCTGATTGCTTTCTTGGCTGCATCCCTCCTCTCCTCACAGCCCAGTTGTCATCACTGCTTCATCCGTCGCTTCATGCATCTGGCTGCTGGGCCCTTCCCACCGCACACCTCGATTGCTATCTCTGCTGCATCACACACCCCGATTGCTATCTCTGCTACATCCCTCGGCTCTCACTTCTGCATCCTTCGCC
>NW_026728842.1:940000-955000 GCF_030272615.1 Cryptomeria japonica | reverse complement strand
GAGCGCTCTGAAGTGTGCTCCAAGGTGCGGCGTGCACGAAGTCGGAGCCCGGTTTGCCCCGGGTGTGCACCTCGCGTGCACCTTCGCTGCGGTGGGCACCTTGGCTGGGTTGCGCGCCTTGGTGGGCACCATGCAGTGCACGAAGTCGGAGCCCGGATTGCCCCGGGCGCGCACCTCCGCCAGGGTGGGCACCTTGGTGCGCACAACTTGCCTGGGCTGCGCACCAGGAAGGGCTCAAGATGGCACCCGCGTTCCGTTTTTTTCACTATCTTTCAGAACGGAAATTTTAAAATCTCGTTTTTTTTTGCCTTTTCTGGAAATTAGTGAAGGCAGCGCATCAAAGGTGCGCAACGCTGGTGCGAACCTGGGAGCGCTCCGATGTGTGCTCCAAGGTGCGGCGTGCACGAAGTCGGAGCCCGGTTTGCCCCGGGTGCGCACCTCGCGTGCACCTTCGCCGGGGTGGGCACCTTGGTGTGCAGACCTTGGCTGGGTTGCGCGCCCTGGTGGGCACCATGGTGCGCACCAAGGAGCGCTCCGAAGTGTGCTCCAAGGTGCGGCCTGCACGAAGTCGGAGCCCGGTTTGCCCCGGGTGTGCACCTCGGGTGGGCACCTTGGTGCGCATGCCTTGCCTGGGCTGCGCACCAGGGCGGGCTCAAGATGGCACCCGCGTTCCTTTTTTTTCACTATCTTTCAAAACGGAAATTTTAAAATCTCATTTTTTTTTGCCTTTTTCTGGAAATTAGTGAAGGCAGCGCATCAAAGGTGCGCACCTCGCTGCCCACCACGGTGCGCAACGCCGGTGGGCACCCGGGAGTGCTTCGAAGTGTGCTCCAAGGTGCTGCGTGCACGTTGTCGGAGCCCGGTTTGCCCCGGGTGCGCACCTCGCGTGCACCTTCGTCGGGGTGGGCACCTTGGCTGGGTTTGCCCCGGCTGCGCTCCGAAGCGGGGTTATTGGAGCGCCGCCTCTTTTTTTGTCGGAGCGTTTGGTGGGGTTTCTCGCATTGGCTCTTCCCAGGCCCGGTTGCCACCCTGGCGCGCACGAAGTCGGAAGTAGGGTTAATTGCCCGGGTGCGCACCTTTGCCAGGGTGGGCACCTTGCCTGGGCTGCGCACCAGGGCGGGCTCAAGATGGCACCCGCGTTCCGTTTTTTTCACTATCTTTCAAAACGGAAATTTCAAAATCTCCTTTTTTTTTTGCCTTTTCTGGAAATTAGTGAAGGCAGCGCATCAAAGGTGCGCACCCGGGAGCGCTACGAAGTGTGCTCCAAGGTGCGGCGTGCACGTTGTCGGAGCCCGGTTTGCCCCGGGTGCGCACCTCGCCTGCACCTTGGCCGGGGTGGGCACCTTGGCTGGGTTTGCCCAGGGTGCGCTCCGAAGCGGGGTTACTGGAGCGCCCCCTCTTTTTTTGTCAGAGCGTTTGGTGGGGTTTCTCGCATTGGCTCTTCCCAGGCCCGGTTGTTGGGTGCGCTCCCACCCTGGCGCGCGCGAGGTTGGAAGTTGGGTTAATTGCCCGGGCGCGCACCTTCGCCAGGGTGGGCACCTTGGTGCGCACACCTTGGCTGGGCTGCGCACCAGGGCGGGCTCAAGATGGCACCAGCATTCCCTTTTTTTCACTATCTTTCAAAACGGAAATTTTAAAATCTCGTTTTTTTTTGCCTTTTATGGAAATTAGTGAAGGCATCGCATCAAAGGTGCGCACCTCGCTGCCCACCTTGGTGTGCTCCGAGGTGCCCACCACGGTGCGAACCCGGGAGCGCCCCGATGTGTGCTCCAAGGTGCGGCGTGCACGAAGTCGGACCCCGGTTTGCCCCGGGTGCGCACCTCGCGTGCACCTTGGTGCGCACACCTTGGCTGGGTTGCGCGCCCTGGTGGGCACCATGGTGCGCACCAAGGAGCGCTCCGAAGTGTGCTCCAAGGTGCGCCGTGCACGAAGTCGGAGCCCGGTTTGCCCCGGGTGCGCACCTCGCGTGCACCTTCGCCGCGGTGGGCACCATGGCGTGCACGAAGTCGGAGCCCGGTTTGCCCCGGGTGCGCACCTCGCGTGCACCTTCGCCGGGGTGGGCACCTTGGTGTGCAGACCTTGGCTGGGTTGCGCGCCCTGGTGGGCACCATGGTGCGCACCAAGGAGCGCTCCGAAGTGTGCTCCAAGGTGCGGCCTGCACGAAGTCGGAGTCCGGTTTGCCCCGGGTGCGCACCATGGCGTGCACGAAGTCGGAGCCCGGTTTGCCCCGGGTGCGCACCTCGTGTGCACCTTCGCCGGGGTGGGCACCTCGGCTGGTTTGCGCGCCCTGGTGCGCACCAAGGAGCGCTCCGAAGTGTGCTCCAAGGTGCGGCGTGCACGAAGTCGGAGCCCGGTTTGCCCCGGGTGCGCACCTCGCGTGCACCTTCGCCGCGGTGGGCACCTTGGCTGGGTTGGGCACCATTGAGCGCTCCGAAGTTTGCTCCAAGGTGCGCACCATGGCCCTCCAAGGTGCGCAGCATGGCGTGCACGAAGTCGGAGCCCGGTTTGCCCCGGGTGCGCACCTCGCGTGCACCTTCGCCAGGGTGGGCACCTCGGTGCGCACACCTTCTCAATGTTTTCTTGCCTTTTCTGGAAATTGGTGAAGGCAGCGCATCAAAGGTGCGCACCTCGGTGTGCTCCGAGGTGCGAACCCGAGAGCGCTTCGAGGTGCGCACGAAGTCAAAAGTCGGGTTAATTGCATTGTTTTCCCCGGGTGCGCTCCGAGGTGCGCAACATCGGTGCGCACCAAGGAGGGCTCCGAAGTGTGCTCCAAGGTGCGCACGATGGCGTGCACCTCTGGTGCGCACGATTCGGAGCTCGGTTTGCCCGGGGTGCGCACACCTTGGCTGGGTTGCGCACCTTTTGTGCGCTCCATGGTGCGTACGAAGTCGGAGCTCGGTTTGCCCCGGGTGCGCACCTTGATGCGCACGCCTTGGCTGGGCTGCGCACCTTGGTGGGCGCCTCCAAGGTGCGCACGAAGTCGAAGCTCGGTTTGCCCCGGGTGCGCACCTTGGTGGGCGCCATGGTGCACTCCGAGGTGCCCAAGATTGGTGCGCACCAAGGAGCGCTCCGAAGTGCGCTCCAAGGTGCGCAGGTGCGCGCGAAGTCGAAAGTTGGGTTAATTGTCCGGTTTGCCTCGGGTGCGCACCTTGCGTGCACCTTCGCCAGGGTGGGCGCCTTGGTGCGCACACCTTGGCTGGGCTGCGCACCCGGGCGCGCACACCTTGGCACCCGCGTTTCCTTCATTTTAAATTTTTTTTTTTTACAATCTCTCAAGTGGGAAATTCTATAATCTCAACTTTTTTTGCCTTTTCAGGAAACTTTTGAATGGAGCGCATCATTGGTGCGCTCCGAAGTGTGCTCCAAGGTGCGCACCTCTGGTGCGCTCCAAAGCTCTCTCCAGCTGCGTGCACCTGCCCCGGGCGCGCACCCGGCCCCGCCCAGCTTCGCTCACCTGTCCCGGGCGTCTGGTGCGGAACCTTAGAGTAAGAAACATCACCGTGCACCTTGGCCAACGTGCGCGACTCGACCGAGCGCGCACTGGCCGAGGTGCACACCGATTTCACCTGGGTGCGCGCGCAGCACCTCGGGCGCACCGGGGTGCGCGCACAACGCCCGGGTTGCACCGTGGCCTGTGTGCTCGGGGCGCCTCGGGTGCGCGCTCGGTGTCGCCCCGGCGCGCGCGGTAGTGCGGGCAACGCACCCCGGCCCGGCCCGGCCCCGACGAGAACGCAAACGGGCAAAAGGTTAATTCAAATAGCATTGCGACGCCCGGCGAAAAACTAAAAAAGGGTGCAACACCGGGACTTCCCGGGAGGTCACCCATCCCAGTACTACTCCGGCCCAAGCGCGCTTAACTGCGGAGTTCTGATGGGATCCGGTGCACTAACGCTGGTATGATCGCACCCGTTATGAGCTTGTCGCAGTGTGTACTTAGCAAACCGCGACCCACGTGCGAATCCACCCCGGCCACCCACCCCCGTCGAGGTGCACACCCTCCCTCGCGAAGTGCGCCCCGTTCGCCAAGTGTGAGCCCTGCCCGGGTGCACGCACCTTGCTAGGGCATCGGGTGTGCACCCGGCCCGGCCTACGTGCGTGCACCTGGACGGGGCGTCGTGTGCGTGCAGTGTCCCGTCTGCAACGCGGTGCCCACACACCACCTCGGGCGCAACGACCTGC
The DNA here is from genome assembly GCF_030272615.1 of Cryptomeria japonica. Lineage (NCBI taxonomy): Eukaryota > Viridiplantae > Streptophyta > Pinopsida > Cupressales > Cupressaceae > Cryptomeria > Cryptomeria japonica. The sequence continues at coordinate 950,821 of NW_026728842.1, read as the reverse complement.
GCTCACATGTGGGCCGAGTGCACCTTGGTGCATGTTCGGGGCGCCTCGGGTGCACGCTCGATCTTGCCCCGGTGCACCAAGGCGCTCGGTTTGCCCCGGGTGCGCACTTGGTGCAAGGTGGGCACCCAAAATAGGGATCAAGCACCAAAACACAAGTTTCGGGATGCAAAATGGGACCCAAGGACCACAAATGCGTTCCAAGACCCATGATGGGTCCACGAGAACAAAAATGTGTTCCGAGACTTAATAAACAAATATTGGGTTTTAGGAGAAGAAACATGCTCTGATGCCCAAAACGAGAATCGACCCCGAAAAGGCCACAGGCCAAAAGTGGGATGCGAGACAAAAAAAAATGGGACCCGAGGACCAAAATTGGGTTCCCAGGTCGAAGACAGGGCAACCGGACAAGAAACGACCTCTAAGGCTCGAAATGAGTCCCGACGACTAAAACTTGACAAGAAGCACCCATCAGGCACCCAACTCGACACCCATGGGATGCCGACCCACCCGGGCTTCCACCTAGCACACCTTGGCACCCACCCACCCTCACACCCAACCTCGCACCCAACTTAGCACCTTTGAACCCACATTGGCACTCACCCTGACCCTGGCACCTTGGAACCCACATTGGCACTCACCTTGACCCTGGCACCCACCTTTGCACTCACCTTGGGACCCACCCTGGCTCCCACCTCGGCACCCACCCAGACACCCACCTTGGTTCCTTGGCACCCACCTTGGATCCTTGGCACCCACCCCGACACCCACCTTGGCACGCAACTTGGCTACTTGCCACCCACCTTGGCTCCTTGAAGCCCACCCCGACAACCACCCCGTGACCTACCCTGGCTAGGGTTGGTGCACACCCACCCTGGTGCCCACCTTGGCACCCACCCTATGACCCACCTTGGCACGCACCTTAGTACCCACCCCGTTACCCACCCTAGGACCCACCCCGTGACCCACCTTGGCCAGGGTGGGTGCACCCACCCTGGTGCCCACCTTGGCACCCACCCATCCTAGCACCCAGCCTGTGACCGGGCTTGGAACCCAACCTTGCACCCGTCTTGGCCAGTGTGGGTGCGCACCCATCCTGGCACCCACGTTGTGACACACCCTTTAACCCACGCACCCTAGCACCCACGTTGGCACCCACCTTGGAACCCAACTTGGCACCCACCTCGGCACCCACCTTGACACTTGTGGACCCACCTTGCCACTCACCCTAGCATCGACCCATCCTAGCACCCACCCTGGCACCTTTGCACCCTAGCACTCACCCATCCTAGCACCTAACCTGTGACCCACCTTGACACTCACCCTCGCACCCACCTTGGAACCCAACCTAGCACCCACCCACCCTGACACCAACCCTAGCACCTACCCACCCTTGCACCCACCCTGTGACCCATCTTGGCACCCACCCATCCTACCACTCAACCTATCACCCACCTTCTCACCCACCTTGGCATCCACCTTAGCACCCACCCACACTGGCACCTTGGCACCCACCTCGGGCAAGGTGGGTGCACACCCACCCTGGCACCCAATTTAGAACCCACCGAGCATGTTACCCACCTTGGCACCCACATTGCAGCCCACCCTAGTACCCACCCTATGACCCACATTGGCATCCACACCCTAGCACCCAGGCACCTCGACACCCACCTTGACACCCACCCTAGCACTGAACCTGTGACCCACCTTGGAACTCACCCTAGAACCCACCCACCCTGTGAACCACCTTGGCATCCACCTTAGCACCCACCCACCTTGGCACCCACTCTAGCACTCACCCATCCTAACACCCAACTTGTTACCCACCTTGGCACCCGCCCTCGCGTCCACCTTGAAACCCACCCTAGCACCCACCCACGCAGGAGCCCACCTTGGCACCCAACCTAACACCCACGCATCCTGGCACCCAACTTGTGACCCACCTTGGAACCCACCCTAGTACCCACCTTTGAACCCACTATATCACCAACCCACCTTGGCACCCACCCTATGACCCTCTTTGGAATCCACCCTAGCACGCACCCACCCTGGCACCCACCATGGAGCGCACCCTAGCACCCACCCACCTCGGCACGCACCTCAACACCCACCTTGGTGTGCGCACTGCGCCAACCTCTCAAAGACCCTATGTGGTGCGCTCCAAAGTGTACACCTTTGGTGCGCTCCAAGGTGCGCACCTTTGGTGCACACCAAAGTGTGCACCGAGGTGAGCACCAAAGTGCACTCCAGGGTGCACACCAAGGCGCGCACCTTTGGTGCGGTCAATGCAAACGAATTCGGAAGTTGGGGTCGATGTCGTAATCGCTGCTGCAGACTACACGTATGAGAATCGGACAAATAGCTTTATATAGGGGAGGTGTTGCGTTTGATGGGTCGACTCCCCTGGTTGTGTGCACTGCACCAACTTCAAAGACCCTGTCTTGTTTAAGAAGTCAAAAGTTGGGGTGGATGTCCTAATCATTGCTGCAGTCTACGCATGTATGAGAATCAGACAAATAGCTTATATAGGGGAGGTGTTGCATTCGGTGGGTTGACTCCCCTGGTTGTGCGCACTGCGCCAACCTCAAAGACCTTGTTTTCGTTTAGAAGCCGAAAGTTGGGGTCGATGTCCTAATTGCTCTTGCAGGCTACGCATGTATGAGAATCAGACAAATAGCTTATATAGGGGAGGTGTTGGGTTTGATGGGTCGACTCCCCTGGTTGTGCGCATTGCGCCAACCTCAAAGACCCTGCATTGCGGATGAAGTCGAAAGTCAGAGTTTGGTGTGCTACAAGGTGTGGTCGAAGGTGCTCACCTAGGTGTGCACCTTTGGAGCGCAGGAAAAGTGCCCTCCAAAAGTGCGCACCTTTGGAGTGCACAAAAGTGCCCTCCAAAAGTGCGCACCTTTGGAGCGCAGAAAAGTGCCCTCCAAAAAGTGCCCTCCAAAAGTGCGCACCTTTGGAGCGCAGAAAAGTGCCCTCCAAAAGTGCGCACCTTTGGAGCGCAGAAAAGTGCCCTCCAAAAAGTGCCCTCCAAAAGTGCGCACCTTTGGAGCGCAGAAAAGTGCCCTCCAAAAAGTGCCCTCCAAAAGTGCGCACCTTTGGAGCGCAGAAAAGTGCCCTCCAAAAAGTGCCCTCCAAAAGTGCGCACCTTTGGAGCGCAGAAAAGTGCCCTCCAAAAAGTGCCCTCCAAAAGTGCGCACCTTTGGAGCGCAGAAAAGTGCCCTCCAAAAAGTGCCCTCCAAAAGTGCGCACCTTTGGAGCGCAGAAAAGTGCCCTCCAAAAAGTGCCCTCCAAAAGTGCGCACCTTTGGAGCGCAGAAAAGTGCCCTCCAAAAAGTGCCCTCCAAAAGTGCGCACTTTTGGTGCGCACCAAAAGTGCGCACTTTTGGTGCGCACCAAGGCGCTGGTTCGGTCGTTGCAGGCGAGTTCGGAAGTTGGGGTCGATGTCCTGAGCGGAGGTGCAAACTACACAGGTGTCGGAATCGGACAAATAGCTTATATAGGGGAGGTGTATGCTTCGATGGGTCGACTCCCCAGGTTGAGCGCACCGCGCCAACCTCAAAGACCCTACGGTATGGATGAAGTCGGAAGTTGGGTCCGATGACCGATTCGATTAGTAGGTATGCTCATGAGGTCGGAATTTGGGTCCGATGACCTGCCATGTGTAGGAAGGCGAATGTTGGCACTGTGCGTTGCAAGGTGCACACCAAGGCGCTGGTGCGGTCTTTTTAGTCGAGTTCGGAAGTTGGGGTCGATGTCCTGATCGGAGGTGCAAGCTACACAGGTGTGGGAATCGGACAAATAGCTTATATAGGGGAGGTGTATGCTTCGTTGGGTCGACTCCCCGGGTTGAGCGCACCGCGCCAACCTCAAAGACCCTACGGTATGGATGAAGTCGGAAGTTGGGTCCGATGACCGATTCGATATGTAGGCATACTCGCGAGGTCGGAATTTGGGTCCGATGACCTGCCATGTTGAGGAAGGCGAATGTTGGCACTGTGCGTTGCAAGGTGCGCACCAAGGCGCTGGTTCGGTCGTTGCAGGCGAGTTCGGAAGTTGGGGTCGATGTCCTGATCGGAGGTGCAAACTACACAGGTGTGGGAATCGGACAAATAGCTTATATAGGGGAGGTGTATGCTTCGTTGGGTCGACTCCCCGGGTTGAGCGCACCGCGCCAACCTCAAAGACCCTACGGTATGGATGAAGTCGGAAGTTGGGTCCGATGACCGATTCGATATGTAGGCATACTCGCGAGGTCGGAATTTGGGTCCGATGACCTGCCATGTGCAGGAAGGCGAATGTTGGGACTGTGCGTCGCAAGGTGCGCACCAAGGCGCTGGTGCCGTCGTTGCAGTCGAGTTCGGAAGTTGGGGTCGATGTCCTGGTCAGAGGTGCAAACTACACAGGTGTGGGAATCGGACAAATAGCTTATATAGGGGAGGTGTATGCTTCGATGGGTCGACTCCCCGGGTTGAGCGCACCGCGCCAACCTCAGAGACCCTACAGTATGGATGAAGTCGGAAGTTGGGTCCGATGACCGATTCGATACGTATGCATATTCGCGAGGTCTGAATTTGTGTCCGATGACCTGCCATGCGCAGGAAGGCGGAATTTGGGTCCGATGACCGAGTTGATGGCGTGCCATGCGCAGAAAGGCGGAATTTGGGTCCGATGACCGAGTTGATGTTGATGGCCCGCCATGCATAGGAAGGCGGAATTTGGGTCCGATGACCGATTTGAAGGCGTGCCATACGCAGAAAGGCGGAGTTTGGGTCCGATGACCGAGTTGATATTGATGGCCCGCCATGCGCAGGAAGGCAGAATTTGGGTCCGATGACCTGACATACGCATGGAGTCCGACTCGGGGGCCGATGTTCGATTCGATGACTTGCATTGTGGGTAAAGTCGGAAGTTGTGGTCTTTGACCCGATTCGATGACCAGACTTCGGCTGCTTGAGAATCGGACAAATAACTTATATAGGGGAGGTAGTGTTCTCGAGCATCCTCCCCCCGTGCCCGTTTATGTCGATTGATGCTGGTGCTCTACTGGTTGGAGAGCTCGGATGCAAAAATCTTGCACCAGGATTTATCGATTGTGATGGACACGGCAAGTCTCCTGATTGCTATGCAGGAGCTCATCGTGAATCTCTATGCGGCCTTGGTATGGACTCGACCTGTGGAATGGTTCGGCAATGGTAGTCGCTCCAACACGTCCTTGCAGTGGCCACAGAGGTGATTCAACTAGAGCTCCAGTCTAGCTTTTGGGTTGCTTGGCGGACTGGTATAGCCGCGATCGAGTTCCGGCCATGAACGTTTTAGATAGCTCTTGGGCTTTCTGGGACGGAAGTCGGAAGTTTGGGCTGTTGTCCGATTTGATGACCATTCTTCGGATGTGTGAGAATCGGACAAATAACTTATATAGGGGACTGTGTTGTCTCACGCAGCCCCCTCCGTGCCCCTCTATCTCGACCGATGTTGGTGCTTGAAAGGGTTGGGATCGCTCGGATTTATAAACGTGCACCACCATTTGTCGAGTGTGAGGGACGCGGCAGGTCTCCTAAATGCTATGTGGGCGCTCTCTGAGAATCTCTATCCGGCCTCGACACAAACTAGTCTTGCTGAATGGTTTGGCACTGGTAGTCGATCTAACACGTCGTTGTTGTGGCCGCCTAGGCGATTCGATTCGAGCCCCCGTCTAGCTTTTGGGTTGCTTGGCGGATTTTGCCCTATCCGCAAGTGAGCTCGGTCCCTAAACGTTCGAGAAACCTGATTGCTATGTGCCGACTCTCTTTCTTGCGAGCCTCCATCTAGCTTTTGGGTCTCTACGGAACGGAAGTCGGAATCTGGGACCGTTGTTTGATTCGACGAGGCAGACTACGGTTGTGCGAGAATCGGACAAATAACTTATATAGGGGAGGTGTTGACTGGAGCATTCTCCCCCGTGCCCCTCTAACTCGACCAATGCTGGCGCTCGAACGGTGGTAGCGCTCGGATTTTCATTGAGCGCCAGCATTGGTCGATTTAGAGGGGCATGCGAGATTCCCGAATGCTATGCGAGGGCTCTAACGGAAATGTCTATTGGTTTCGGTATGGATGCAATTGCGAGTGGTTCGGCAAAGGTAGTCGTTCCGATGCGTCCATGTCGTGGCCAAATCGATAATTCGATTTGAGCCCTCGTATAGCATTTGGGTCTCTCGATGTGATTCCGCATTCCAGTCCCTTTGGGCACTGCTTGAGCCGCATCCCAGGGGGTTCCCTTCCCAATAATCTGCCTCGCAACCCGATTGCTATGCGGTGAGGCTCCTCGGCCGCCTCGGAACTATCTGTGTATCAGACGCATCGCGGGATAAGGGGTTGGCAACGGTAGTCGCCCCAAGCGCGTCCGATGCTTGGACCATTCCGAGGCGGCCCTGAAGCCTCTTCCGTCTAGCCGTTGGGTCCTTCTCGCCGCATCCCTCGCCTCGCACCCCGATTGCTATGCGGTGAGGCTCCTCGGCCGCCTTGGAACTATCTGTGTATCGGACGCGTCGCGGGATAAGGGGTTGTCACTGGTAGTCGCCCCAAGCGCGTCCGATGCTTGGACCATTCCGAGGCGGCCCTGAAGCCTCTTCCGTCTAGCCGTTGGGTCCTTCTCGCCGCATCCCTCGCCTCGCACCCCGATTGCTATGCGGTGAGGCTCCTCGGCCGCCTTGGAACTATCTGTGTATCGGACGCGTCGCGGGATAAGGGGTTGTCACTGGTAGTCGCCCCAAGCGCGTCCGATGCTTGGACCATTCCGAGGCGGCCCTGAAGCCTCTTCCGTCTAGCCGTTGGGTCCTTCTCGCCGCATCCCTCGCCTCGCACCCCGATTGCTATGCGGTGAGGCTCCTCGGCCGCCTTGGAACTATCTGTGTATCAGACGCGTCGCGGGATAAGGGGTTGTCACTGGTAGTCGCCCCAAGCGCGTCCGATGCTTGGACCATTCCGAGGCGGCCCTGAAGCCTCTTCCGTCTAGCCGTTGGGTCCTTCTCGCCGCATCCCTCGCCTCGCACCCCGATTGCTATGCGGTGAGGCTCCTCGGCCGCCTTGGAACTATCTGTGTATCGGACGCGTCGCGGGATAAGGGGTTGTCACTGGTAGTCGCCCCAAGCGCGTCCGATGCTTGGACCATTCCGAGGCGGCCCTGAAGCCTCTTCCGTCTAGCCGTTGGGTCCTTCTCGCCGCATCCCTCGCCTCGCACCCCGATTGCTATGCGGTGAGGCTCCTCGGCCGCCTTGGAACTATCTGTGTATCGGACGCGTCGCGGGATAAGGGGTTGTCACTGGTAGTCGCCCCAAGCGCGTCCGATGCTTGGACCATTCCGAGGCGGACCTGAAGCCTCTTCCCTCTAGCCGTTGGGGCTTTCTCGCCGCATCCCTCGCCTCGCACCCCGATTGCTATGCTGTGAGGCTCCTCGGCCGCCTCGGAACTATCTGTGTATCGGACGCATCGCGGGATAAGGGGTTGGCAGTGGTAGTCGCCCCAAGCGCGTCCGATGCTTGGACCATTCCGAGGCGGCCCTGAAGCCTCTTTCGTCAGCCGTTGGGGCCATCTCGCCGCATCCCCCACCTCGCACCACGATTGCTATGCTGTGAGGCTCCTCGGCCGCCTCGGAACTATCTGTGTATCGGACGCATCGCGGGATAAGGGGTTGGCAGTGGTAGTCGCCCCAAGCGCGTCCGATGCTTGGACTATTCCGAGGCGGCCCTGCAGCCTCTTCCGTGTAGCCTTTGGGGCCATCTCGCCGCATCCCTCGCCTCGCACCCCGATTGCTATGCGGTGAGGCTCATCGGCCGCCTGGGAACTATCTTCGTATCGGACGCATCGCGGGATAAGGGGTTGTCACTGGTAGTCGCCCCAAGCGCGTCCGATGCTTGGACTATTCCGAGGCGGCCCTGCAGCCTCTTCCGTCTAGCCGTTGGGGCCATCTCGCCGCATCCCCCACCTCCTCGGCTGCCTCGGAACTATCTGTGTATCGGACGCATCGCGGGATAAGGGGTTGGCAGTGGTAGTCGCCCCAAGCGCGTCCGATGCTTGGACTATTCCGAGGCGGCCCTGCAGCCTCTTCCGTCTAGCCTTTGGGGCCATCTCGCCGCATCCCTCACCTCGCACCCCGATTGCTATGCAGTGAGGCTCCTCGGCCGCCTGGGAACTATCTTCGTATCGGACGCATCGCGGGATAAGGGGTTGTCACTGGTAGTCGCCCCAAGGACGTCCGATGCTTGGACTATTCCGAGGCGGCCCTGCAGCCTCTTCCGTCTAGCCGTTGGGGCCATCTCGCCGCATCCCCCACCTCCTCGGCTGCCTCGGAACTATCTTCGTATCGGACGCATCGCGGGATAAGGGGTTGGCAGTGGTAGTCACCCCAAGCGCGTCCGATGCTTGGACTATTCCGAGGCGGCCCTGCAGCCTCTTCCGTCTAGCCTTTGGGGCCATCTCGCCGCATCCCTCGCCTCGCACCCCGATTGCTATGCGGTGAGGCTCCTCGGCCGCCTGGGAACTATCTTCGTATCGGACGCATCGCGGGATAAGGGGTTGTCACTGGTAGTCGCCCCAAGCGCGTCCGATGCTTGGACTATTCCGAGGCGGCCCTGCAGCCTCTTTCGTCTAACCGTTGGGGCCATCTCGCCGCATCCCCCACCTCGCACCCCGATTGCTATGCGGTGAGGCTCCTCGGCCGCCTTGGAACTATCTTCGTATCGGACGCATCGCGGGATAAGGGGTTGTCACTGGTAGTCGCCCCAAGCTGCGTCCGATGCTTGGACTATTCCGAGGCGGCCCTGTGGCCTCTTCCGTCTAGCCGTTGGGGCCATCTCGCCGCATCCCCCACCTCGCACCCCGATTGCTATGCGGTGAGGCTCCTCGGCCGCCTTGGAACTATCTTCGTATCGGACGCATCGCGAGATAAGGGGTTGTCACTGGTAGTCGCCCCAAGCACGTCCGATGCTTGGACTATTCCGAGGCGGCCCTGCAGCCTCTTCCGTCTAGCCGTTGGGGCCATCTCGCCGCATCCCCCACCTCGCACCCCGATTGCTATGCGGTGAGGCTCCTCGGCCGCCTTGGAACTATCTTCGTATCGGACGCATCGCGGGATAAGGGGTTGTCACTGGTAGTCGCCCCAAGCGCGTCCGATGCTTGGACTATTCCGAGGCGGCCCTGCAGCCTCTTCCGTCTAGCCGTTGGGGCCATCTCGCCGCATCCCCCACCTCGCACCCCGATTGCTATGCGGTGAGGCTCCTCGGCCGCCTTGGAACTATCTTCGTATCGGACGCATCGCGGGATAAGGGGTTGTCACTGGTAGTCGCCCCAAGCGCGTCCGATGCTTGGACTATTCCGAGGCGGCCCTGTGGCCTCCTCCGTCTAGCCGTTGGGGCCATCTCGCCGCATCCCCCCCCTTGCACCCGGATTGCTATGCGGTGAGGCTCCGATGCTTGGACTATTTCGAGGCGGCCCTGTGGCCTCTTCCGTCTAGCCGTTGGGGCCATCTCGCCGCATCCCCCCCCTTGCACCCGGATTGCTATGCGGTGAGGCTCCTGGGCCACCTTGGAACTATCTTCGTATCGGACGCATCGCGGGATAAGGGGTTGTCACTGGTAGTCGCCCCAAGCGCGTCCGATGCTTGGACTATTCCGAGGCGGCCCTGCAGCCTCTTTCGTCTAGCCGTTTGGGCCATCTCGCCGCATCCCCCACCTCGCACCCCGATTGCTATGCGGTGAGGCTCCTCGACCGCCTTGGAACTATCTTCGTATCGGACGCATCGCAGGATAAGGGGTTGTCACTGGTAGTCGCCCCAAGCGCGTCCGATGCTTGGACTATTCCGAGGCGGCCCTGCAGCCTCTTCCGTCTAGCCGTTGGGGCCATCTCGCCGCATCCCCCACCTCGCACCCCGATTGCTATGCGGTGATGCTCCTCGGCCGCTTTGGAACCATCTTCGAATCGGACGCATCGCGGGATAAGGGGTTGTCACTGGTAGTCGCCCCAAGCGCGTCCGATGCTTGGACCATTCCGAGGCGGCCCTGAAGCCTCTTCCGTCTAGCCGTTGGGGCCATCCGTCGCCTCGCACCCCCGATTGCTATGCGGTGAGGCTCCTCGGCCGCCTTGGAACCGTCTTCGTATCGGACGCATCGCGGGATAAGGGGTTGTCACTGGTAGTCGCCCCAAGCGCGTCCGATGCTCGGACCATTCCGAGGCGGCCCTGAAGCCTCTTCCGTCTAGCCATTGGGGCCATCTCGCCGCATCCGTCGCCTCGCACCCCCGATTGCTATGCGGTGAGGCTCCTCGGCCGCCTTGCAACCTTCTGTGTATCGGACGCATCGCGGGATAAGGGGTTGGCACTGGTAGTCGCCCCAAGCGCGTCCGATGCTTGGACCATACCGAGGTGGCCCTGAAGCCTCTTCCGTGTAGCCGTTGGGGCCTTCCCGCCCCATCCCTCGCCTCGCACCCCGATTGATATGCGGTGAGGCTCCTCGGCCGCGTTGGAACTATCTGTGTATCGGACGCATCGCGGGATAAGGGGTTGGCACTGGTAGTCGTCCCAATCGCGTCCGATGCTTGGACCATTCCGAGGCGGCCCTGCAGCCTCTTCCTAGTCGTCGGGGCCTTCCCGGCGCATCCTTCGCCTCGCATCCCGATTCCTATGCGGTGAGTCTTCTCGGCCGCCGCGGAACTATACCTGTTATCGCTACTGCATCCTTCGGCTGGTAACCTCCTCTGCCGCCTTGGAACGTTCTCTTTGTCGGACGCGTCGCGGGATAAGGGGTTGGCACTGGTAGTCGCCCCAAGCGCGCCTGATGCATAGACCGCT